>NC_058412.1:68305920-68495766 GCF_002201575.2 Neomonachus schauinslandi
GATCCCGGGACTCCAGGATCATGACTTGAGCCGAAGGCAGTCGCTTACGCAACTGAGCCACCCAGGCGCCCAATATACTGTTTACTTTTAATCTGCATAAAAATGCTGCTCTCCGGGTGCCTGGGTGGCTCAGTTGCTTAAGCGACTGCCTTCGGCTCAAGTCATGATCCTGGAGTCCCGGGATCGAGTCCCGCATCGGGCTCCCTGCTCAGCGGGGGTCTGCTTCTCCCTCTCCCGCTCCCCCCTCTTGTGCTCTTTCTCTCTCTCACTCTCTCTCTCTCAAATAAATAAATAAAATCGTTAAAAAAAAGTAAACAGTATATTAGTTTGATTTAAGTCTTGTTATCTAAGGGAAATAGACAAAAAATATTTACAACAGTTTTGAGATGCTATATCTATTTGTGTAGTTCTATACAAAGACATGCTTGAAACATACGTGCTATGCATCAAGTTTTACTTTATTGTTTAGTCTTCTGTTTGTTGTTTGATTGGCTTTTTTGTCCATGTGTTTGTAGGCATGTATGTCTATGTTTGGTGAGGGGTGTTTACAACAAGCACACATGAATTATATCAAAAACAAACGTTGAATCCATTTTCCTTATGTAAATAAAAATAAAAACATAGAGTTTAATGAAAATGTATTTTAGATAAACACATTCAGGCTTATAATTTAATGCGTATTTCAGTGCATTCAGTCTTAGTAATAATGACAAAAATAAATTTTAAGAACTACAAGAAATTATGAGAGTCTGAGTGAACTGTTCCTCCTACTTTTATCTCTTCAGCTCAGCCAAATTTTATCTTCATTATTATAAACCTCAGAGGTTCAGATGGTACAGGTTAATTTTCAGTAGCACAGCTGAATATTTTCGGGCTCATCCAAGCTGAGTCTTTGGAGACTCATTGAGCATTGGTGTGTATTGACCCTGTAGTTCTATTTTCTTCCTTCTTCTCAGCAGTATTCAAAGCTACACCCATGCAGGCAGAATACTAAATAAGAGCATCCAGCCAAGTTTTTAGGTTTTTATGTTACATTTTGTACACTTACTTTATGTTTTTAAATATTTTTTATTATTGAAAAAGTTTACACAAAAGCAAGGAGTTTAAAAATAAATTTAGAAAATACAGAAAATTATAAAGAATATAAAAATTATCTATAAGCTTAACATCAGAGGTGATTATTGGAAATATTAGTATATGTATCCCTTAGATAGAAAAATTAAACTAATTTTATTTTTGCTTTAACCTGCTTTGTTTATTTCCTATCTTGTGATATATGGCACTAAGTAAGTTTCAAAAAATAGTTTTTAGGGACTGCTAGTATATTGTTTAATTAATTAATTTTCTCTTGTTAGAAAATTAAGTTGTCATTAATATTAAAATAACATTCTGAAGAATAATTGGTATGTGAACCTTTGATGAGTTTTATGATGATTTTTAATATTGAATATTTATTACTAGGATTTCTGGAACAAATTATATGAATATTTTAAAGGCTCTTATAAAATTACAATAACAATTTAAACATCCTGGAAAGTACGTTTTCTCCTTTACAGTGGTTAATACATCTTCTTACAAAATGTCCAGAAAATTCTATGGGTTGGTCGTGTATGTATGTTTTGGGGGGTATCATGATTTTCCCATTTTTTGCCTTACCAGAATCTTTGACACACAGAGAATATAATCAGCTTACCAAATATACAGCTTATCAAATACAATCCTGACAATCCAAAAAATTATAAAAATCTCATTTTGACCGAATATGACTGCCTTAAATTGTGGTAGTACTGCTTATGTCTAACATCCCCAGGCAAGTAGTAATCAACGAAGTGTAACTGTAATGGGTTACATATTCTCAAGATACTAAATATGTTTTAAGCTAAGAACTGCAAAGTCTGCATATTGCCACAGTGTCCACTGTTACTTGGCCATCATCTTCTAACTGAACCCACCCACGTTTATTTCCATTTATGATGCTTATTCCAATTAGCTATCAGCTTGTACTTTTTAAGAATCAATCTGTCATTTCTTAATCTTCTTTTGGGGAAAGAAATCCAAGCTTTGAAAGCATATATGTATTTTATATATATTTTTATAAGAAGAGCACATTTTGGGACGCCTGGGTGGCTCAGTCGGTTAAGCGTCTGCCTTCGGCTCAAGTCATGATCCCAGGGTCCTGGGATCGAGTCCCGCATCAGGCTCCCTGATCCGCGGGGAGCCTCCTTCTCCCTCTGCCTCTGCCTCTCTCTCTCTATCTCTCATGAATAAATAAATAAAATCTTTAAAAAAAAAAATTAAAGAAGAGCACATTTTGTCTCCTCTTGCCCATATATATATGAGAGAGAGAGAGAGTCCATTTTATTTCATCAAGAAAGGGGAAGAAAGGAAATATAAATCTCCTATGGATTTTTTTTTAAGATTTTATTTTTTATTTTATTTATTTATTTTTAAAGATTTTATTTATTTATTTGAGAGAGAGAGAGCACATGAGAGGCGGTAGGGTTGGGAGGGTCAGAGGGAGAAGCAGACTCCCTGCGGAGCAGGGAGCCCGATGCGGGACTCGATCCACGGACTCCAGGATCATGACCTGAGCCAAAGGCAGTCGCTTAACCAACTGAGCCACCCAGCCGCCCCATCACCTTGGGATTTTTAACGGTGGTAATAAATTTGTATTCCATTCTTTCCATACCAATTGGTAAAGGTATTTATAGAGAATCATTCTCAGGTGTCTAAGAAATGTAAATCTCTTTATCTTTCCATGTATGAACTTAGTTTCCTTTTAAGCATCATTCTGTAGAGTGATGAGTGTTGATCAAGTTAGGATTCTTCTGTTTTTCAAGTGATTGCCTCTAATCTTCTGGGCCAATATGGTTTTGAACAATCAATGGAGAGAGGAGGAAGGGCAGTGATATTTGGTGTTTAGTGTTATCAGCTATCAATGATGGAGATAGCTGGGTGATATCTGCATTTCCATTTGGACTAATTATTAGTCTAGAGTGGCCACTCTTTCCTTTTGACCACAAGAACTCAGGTTTCTTTGGGCCTTGTGTCATATCAGTGCCAATCTAGAGAACACCCACATCTCCTGAACCACACTGCCGGGCTGTCCATAGTCTTTGTAGCTAGACATCCACACCACTTACACATTTTATCTGCTCTTGTCCATAAAGGGAACTTAAGGTCTTGTCACTTCCCTGGGCTTGACTGGAAAATGGAGTATAAACTCCTTCTGCCCCAGGCTACGAAATTCTTCCAGACATTTCTCTTGCTTTCTTACTTCTAGGCCTCAATCAGAGGGGGAACAGCCAGGGCCCCCTTCACAGGAAATCACCAAGTTCTCTTTATTTCCAATTTGATTCTTTTCCCCTCCTCTCTAGTTTAGACAAAACTTATGAGTTTCTAGGGCAGGAAAAATCAGCTATGACATATTTTTCAAACCTTTTCTTTTTGGTTTAATCCAGTTTTTAAAACTCAAAAATAATTTTATTCATTTATCTCTGCATTTTTGCTTTGTCATCTCTTCATCTGGAGAATCCTGGCTGCTGCCTGAATGTTGGTAGAGAGAGGGTCAAGAGGAATTGTTCATAAAAATCCTGAATAGAGGGGCTCCTGGGTGGCTGAGTCAGTTAAGCACCATTTGCCTTCAGCTCAGGTCATGATCCCAGGGTCCTGGGATCAAGCCCACCTAGGGCTCCCTCCTCAGCTGGGAGTCTGCTTCTCCCTCTCCCTCTGCCCCTCCCTGCCCCCCGCCCCCCACCCCCCACTCACTCTCTCAAATAAATAAATAAAATCTTTTTTGAAATCCTGTATAGAAAATAATCACATGCAATAAAAAACAAAAGTTTTATCACACTACCTCTTTTTTGACATCCTCTGTATCTTTATTCCTCAATTGATTCAATTGTCACCATAAAGCATTTGAGTAACATTTTAGTCACCTCATCTCTGAAAAGGAGATAATCACAGAAACTAAGTGACAAGATTATGATGAAAATTAAATGAGATAGTGCTTGCAAATAGATTTTCAAGTTTTAAGCACATAATAAGTATTAATGTTAGCTACAATTATTAGCTAATATTTTGGAATAAACCAACCTATCTCCTTCCTCTGTTCCTTACCCCATAATTCACATAATTTGGTCTTTCTCATAACATCAGAGGCTCAACAGTGCTTGTTGGATAAATTAATATATGAATGAATGAATTAGTGAATGGATTATCATCCCTTTTTTAGTATTGATATTAGCATTGAGCTTTACTAATTCAATATTCAGGACTTTTCAGTTTCTTTTTAAATATTTAAAGCCTTCTTATACTTATGAAGCTTATTATTTACTCACAAATCTGCCATTGGCATAGAAGAAATTGTATTTGAGTCAATTTTGCCTATGGTAAAACTCATTTATATCCTTTTCTGAAGGACAATTAATGATGAATAGGGAAATATTACATGCAGAAAATTCTGTTTCAAAAGGCTTTAGGCAGAACTTTCAAATTTGATTCTCAGGCAGCGTTTCAGAGTTAACACACTAAACCACTCATTGCAACAGTGGAGATCTGACTTTTGTAGCTCTTCAAATGATTCAACAACTGATACTTAACCCAGACATCTTAGAGTATGATTTGTCTTGTAAAAGACTATAAGAAAATTCACTTATGAAAAAAAATGAATCATTAAGTTATATTCATTTAACTTTTAATGAAGAATTTATTGTGGCATTTTGCTTATTTTAGTATATTTACTTATATTTTTATATCTACCTATTCAAACAGAATATTTCGATCAACTTCTTCAAGATGATAAATGAAGATAAATGTAGCACATGGTTGATAATATCAAGTAAAACATGGACATAGGAAAGGCAAACTGTGGTAGAAGAAGCACTAGATTAAGTACTGATTTTGCTACCAAACTGCTGTTAAAATGTTTGAGAGTCTTTTCACTGAATGGACCTCTGTTTCTATATACTTAAAATGACTGTTCAAGTCAGTATAATCTTAGTTGCAACTAATAGAAAACATCACTGAAATTAGATTAAACGATATAGGAAGTTTAGTTCACATACCTGTAAATTTCTGGCTTAGTATAGCTTCAAGTAAGGCTTTTTAAATAGTTCAACAGTGGCATGAAACAATGATTTCCTCGCCTTTTTCATGGAAGTATGGATAATACAATAATTCCTTCAGCTCTGTAGAAGTGGTTTTATCTTCTGATTGGGTGTGGTCATAGATTCATAATGGCAAAACAGTTTGGAACACTCGTTTTCTTACACTACGTTGTTTAGAATGGAAGATTTTTCCTTGGAGTCTAGACAGTTTCTTTAGAATCAGACAAATAATTCCAACTGTACATATCTGCTTGTACCTGTTGTGAATTAAAGATACTCATAGATACTTTGTGACATTGCTTCCATTAAAAAATGGCAACTATGTCCTATCCCTTTGAATCACAAGTGGAAGCTCTGTGACTCCTCTGACCAATAGAATCGCACGGGGGGTACAGAGCCAATCTCTGGGCCTAGGCATAAAAATACTGACAATCTGGGCACCTGGGTGGCTCAGTTGGTTAAGCGACTGCCTTCGGCTCAGGTCATGATCCTGGAGTCCTGGGATCGAGTCCCACATCGGGCTCCCTGCTCGGCAGGGAGTCTGCTTCTCCCTCTGACCCTCCCCCCTCTCATGCTCTCTCTATCTCATTCTCTCTCTCAAATAAATAAATAAAATCTTTAAAAAAAAAAATACTGACAATTTATACTTCTTACCTTTTGGAACATTCACTATTAGATGACGCTGCCAGCTTTGGGTAAGCCCAGTTAGCAACAGGTCCTTCTTGTGAGGGTCTGAGGGCAGCTGACAGCCTTGACTAATCTACCAGCCAACACACTAGCAATTTTGCCAGCCAGTTGGGTGGACCGTCCTGCAAATGGATCTTTCAGCCCTGTTTGAGATGCCCTAGCTGATGCTTTGTGAAGTAGTGAAAGCTCTCTCTTATCAACTTTACCTAGGCTGCAAATCCATGAGAAGAATAAATGATTGGTATTGCTCCAGACCCTTAGGTTTTCGAGCAGCTTGTTTTACAGCAACACTTTCCAGGACACCATGGTATCAATGGCATAGACTTCAGTACTTTTTCTAATTCAGGTGCTTCTTCCTGATGTGCTGGATAGTAACTTCCCTGAGTGTGGTTGGAATACCCATTTTAATTGTCAGCTTCAATATTTATCGATACAATGTTTGATAACAATAGCTTTTTTATTTTCAATGAAAGAAACCAAGGGAGTTATTTTTTATGTTCACTATGTTTGCCTCAAAATGACATTGTACCCTGTCAGGTTATCTTGAATCTATTATTCAAATGTGTAGACTAAAATGTACTGAGAATTGTATAAATGTTTATCAACATAAAACTTAAACTTTAATGGCATGTAATCAGGGCTACCTTTAGGCTATGCAGGACCCTAGACAAAACATTCTCTGGCATTCTTTTTATATAAATGATTTGAGCCACCTAAATTAACTTCTTCAACACCAGACTGGTGGCCCAGTCTCACACGGTTCTGTGAAAGATACTGCTCTACCAGGAGGGCCTGGCTACAATGTCCTGGGGCAACCATAAGCATGAATCTTGAAGCTCCTAGGAACATCTGGCCAACCTCATGCATGAAGAGAAGTGTTGAAGAGCTCTTCAGGGCCCACACTGATCCCAGCCCAAATTTGGTGCACGCTATCCAAATGGCACCATCAGCTTGACACTGTCCCGGACACCAGAGAAAAATTATTTTCAAGGAAACTATTCCAAAACATGTTGCCCCAGAAGCAAAGGCCCTAAGGCAGAGGCCCTGCCTGCCTGGGTCTAAGAGCAGAACTGCTTGTAATCCATACAGCGTACAGTCTTACTTTTGGAGACTATATGGAAGGAAGTATGGCTCTTACTACTTTCTTTTGGCTTATACAGTTTTCGTGTTATCAGAATCACTGAGGAATTAACAGGTATTGGTAGTGTTATTTTATGTAAATCCTGGTTGATTTTGTCCATCACCGTTTTTTTTTTTTATTTGTTTAAGGAAAGAGGGGTGCCTGGGTGGCTCAGTCAGTTGAGCGTCTAACTCTTGGTTTTGGCTCAGGTCATGATGTCAGGGTCATGGGATTGAGCCCTGCATTGGGCTTCACACTAAATGGGGAGTCTGCTTGAGAGTCTCTCCCTCTGCTCCTCCCCGCACTTGCACATGAGTTTGTGCACATGCACACTCTTTCTCTCTCTCTCTCAAATAAATAAATAAATCTTTTAAAAAATCTTGTTTAGGGAAAATTATTTTATTTACCTATGTAAAATATATTTTAAAAGTAATTCACTTTACCTATGATAATATTTATACAAATATATTTACATATACAGATATATTATTTATATTTACACATAAAATACATATATATACCTATATATAAAATGCCTGAAACTTTGTATAATATTATTACAACAAAATATATGCTTTTTATTTCACAACCAACCAACCCATATTCCGTCCAAGAACATGCAGCTGCAGATATACATTTATCTTGCCTGGCATCAACTGAGCCTAGAACTGAAGACTGGAGCTGTATCCCCATTTGTACAAGTTAGGGCACAGATGCATGTTCCAACCTAAAAAACAAAACAAAACAAACAAAAAAATAGTGCAGAGCTACAACTTCTATCATTACCCGTGTGCAAATCACTTAAAATTGTGAGCAGAGATGGCAAAGCATGTTTATTTCAAGGATAATATTAACGTGAGTAAACCTTCTAGCACAAGTAATGCATTCATATTATTCAAATAGGTTAATACTTGGTAAGTGGTATATATGGGGGAACATGCTTATTAATAACAAAACCAAACAGTTGCAGATTGTCCTGTATAGCCCCTACAGGTTTCAGAATATAATGTGAATTCTTCTGCAAAAGGTAATATCAGATCTTATCAGACTCTAAGAAGTCTATTTTCTCCTCTTGATATGTTGAAGGGCTAGCATGAAAAATCCTCTGATGGCCTGATCTTTCCACTTGCTGTTCATGTAGAGGGAACACTAATATCTCCACAAAATATTGTTCAAAGAGAAAATTCTGCTAACTCTAAAAATAGTTCTAATGTTAGAAGTTCTGATTTCTTTTCTAAGTTTCATTACAAGTATTGATGAAAATGTCTCAATTCTGGAAATATTTGTGCCTGAGCAAAATATTGAATTCAATAGCATTCTGATTGTGATTTACAGCAGTTAATAGGAATTATTCTATTTAGATGTTTAAGAGGCTTTCTCATTTCCTTCATCAGGTTCAATCATAAATGGCTTAATCATTCAGAAGACATTACTGAATTAGATTGTATTAACTGCATAATACCAGAAAAAAAAAAGGGCAATATGGAAACAAACTAAAATGCTATTAGGAAGGAACTAAGTTCATTCCCTTTAATTTCTTTGTTGATTTGTTGAAATTGTTGATGTGACCTCAATCAGGACTTTTGTTCTGTTTTGTTCATCAGTTTCTCTTCACTTTAGGAAACATGCATTTATGTTTTTGAGAGAGAAATATGTGTTGATATGTGTTAGACCAGGGATTCCAGACAACTGCGTGAGTTTAGAACTTAGGTCAGATTCAAACTTTGATATAAGGGACCGTAAAACAAATGTGAGGTTATATATTAAGAATAGAAATTCTTTGTCTTAATACCAGTCACAAATAGGAAGATGCCGTTTTATGGAGAAAGGGAGGAATAGCTAGTGACAAACATTAATGAGATAAAAGAAGTAACAATCTGCAAGGGTGGGTAAAATTAGACAAAAGTTTTAACATCTATTGCTTGATGCTCCCAGGTGACACCATTTCCCTCAATTCATTTCCCTAACATTATCTTGCAAAACTCTCCCTGTCCACTACCTTCTTCATCCAAGCTACATCCCATTTGGTTTCTCATACTCACCATACTTTCCCATCTCTCTTGTCTTCAGAAAAGGGCTTTGTAAATGCTTCTTGTGCTTGGGACATTTCTTTCCTTCCTTTGTCCCATTATCCTCTAAGACCTTTACTATTCCTTTTAGTATATTAAAATTAAAGGAGTAGGATGCTTTTTGGTTCAAAATGCTTCATACTCTGGGGTTAAAAAAGTCTGGAGGGGACTGTGCATCTCTTAACTTGAGAGTTTGCGTAGCTCTTGTCACAGAACTGCTTTTTCTCTTTGCCTTTCAAAATATTAATGGGAAGTCCATCTAAATACTTAAAGCAGAATATAAATCAGTAAACAAATAAGATGATTACAAATTGTGATGAGCATCATGAGTGTAATAAACAAGTTGCCAAGCTATAAGGAAATGAGAAGCCACTTTGTATGCATAATCAAGGAAGGCATTGCTAAGGATATAATATTTGAGTTGAGACCTAAATTCCAGGGTAGATCCAGCCAGGAAAAGGGCTAAAGGAGAAGCATTCAGGACAAAGAAGTAATAAATGCGTAAGCCCCAAGGGGAAAAAAGAACTGATACATTTAAAATGCAGAAAGAAGCCCAGTGACGCTATAGGACAGTGCATGGGAAGAGTATTAGAAAATGGGGTTTGGTAAGGTAGATTAAGATATCAGATCACATAGATCATTGTAGGGAGGATGAAGAGTTATCATTTTGTTATAAGCACCAAAGAAAGTCAACATTATATATTAAACTGTAGAGAAACTATCTGGATTATATTTTTTACTTATTCCAAAGAATACCTAGATTGAGAATATAACAATTAATGGGCTTTGATGAACACAAAGACTAACAATAAAGTATATAGTATATATGGACTGTTTATCATGGTGACTCAGCCTAACGAAAGTATGCAGGGTAACTGTTAAGTCTTAAAACTTTGAGATGGGAGAAATTTAGAAAGAGAGGGGTCAACTTGATGTATGGTGGGTTTTTTTTTTTTTACTTCCTGATAATTTTTAAATAAAACTTCTCTACATATAAGAATATATATTCATACATGTATATCTGTGTGTACATAATAACTGTGCCTTTCATATAACTTTTCCTATGTGGATAAGCAATAGAAAGATGTCTGTCCTTCCTGTTTTCTTATTAGAGTGAAAAAGGACATCAGGCAATTCCCAGTTATGAATTTATACAGCTTATATTCCTTCAACTTGTTGATCCAAAATATATGATATGTTAGCAGTAATAGGTAAAAGAAATCATCTTGTATGACGGAGTTATTTTAAGATAGAAGTTGGAATCCATCTAAATCAGCCATACATGCATATAAATGGAAGTGTTTAGGAAACTCAGGGGAACATTAAATATCCCCAGTACTAACTTTACCATGCATTGACAGAAACCAGCTTTTATTCATAATTCTCTTCCCCGAAACTAATTTTTTTCTATTCTCACTAGTTAATCAGACTATAGGAGAGTATAATATAATTGTGATGATTTCACTCACAACAGGAAAGTGTCATTGAAATGTCCATGAGGCTGTATGTTGTAAAGACAATCATACGTAATTGTCTTCACTTCTAGTTTTCTCCTTGCATTACTTATTCACTAGTTTGGAGAACAGTTTGTCAGTTTAAGACAATGGAACAAAAATCCAGTTCCTGCTTAAATATCAGAGGCAGGAGTGTTATTAAGCCAACATGGCAAGCCACAAGTTTTATTTGTTTTAATTTCCACATTAGTTATTTAGGAAGCGAAAGACCGATTGTTTTACGTCTGTATAAGTCTTTAACTAAAATAGAAGTTTTGTAAATGTATTGATGTAACTGCCAAAAAGTTAAACAGAAGGCAACTTTCCACTGCATCATTTTGTGTTCCACATTTGTCTCACGACTTATATTTAGGAATCCTCTGCTAATTTAAATCAGTAATGATCAGTTCAAGACAAATCAACAGCAATTAGTTTAGCATTTTGTTTTGCTTTAGAATCAATGTATATGAAACTTAGATGACATATTTATATATAACAAAGTTTATCTCATAATTGTTTATCTGCTTTCCTATTTAATTAAGTGGGAGTGTTATAACGTTGCAAGTGAATTCAAATACCTTAGCACATTGCACGTCACAAAATATGCTCATCACTCCGTGCTTTCATTCACTCACTCCTCTTTCTCTCCATTCTTCCCTCCCTCATTTACTTCTCCATTCTTATTTAGTTCCTGCCTTCCCTTTCATCTGAAATGTAAGCTGCTTGAGATCAAGGACTTTCACCCTACTGTACAGCCCACAATGTCTAACAGTACAAATAGTAGGAATTCAGTAACTGCTTGTCCATGGCTTTGGGAAAAAAAATATTATCTCTCTGTTCAACATAAAACTTTACTTTCCAATTTCCCCACAGAGAAGCACAGAAAGTGACATTTTCTGATTCTCCTTCTATATCTATTTAAAGTAGTTCAGTCTGTATACTCCAAGATCTCTTCAATCTGAGTCATTCTATACTGTGTCTTTATTATACACACTTAACCACTGCCTGATGAAGCTTTTCCTCCTGCTTCTCTCTCCCTCCTTCACTCTTCTTTTAGTTCACGAACTCCAACAGCTCTCTTTATGGGTAATAAAAATGGAAGAAAAACACTCTTCCTCCTATATTTTTTTTAATTTGAACATTCAAACTGTCACAGCAATATGACAAAGTTTTTAAAAACGGGAGATATTTTCTTTATTCACAGCAAGATTTCTATTTACACACACACACACACACACACACACACAGTTGAATGGAAAACTCTCATGAAAAATCACATATATCCAAAACTTTAAAAAGCTACACATACAGACAAGAGAAACCTTAAATACTAAAGTTCAGATTTTAATTTACAAAAATTCAAATTCAGCCTTCTGAATTTTAACAGCTATTATTCAACATGCTTTTATGCAGTCATTATTTCTTCATGTTTAGCACTATTTTACATACCGCCTGCATTCAAAAGGGACACCACAGAACATAGAAGTGGGCTTTGAACTTGAGTAGACCTTAGGGGCGCCTGGGTGGCTCAGTTGGTTAAGCGACTGCCTTCGGCTCAGGCCATGATCCTGGAGTCCCGGGATCGAGTCCCGCATCGGGCTCCCTGCTCAGCGGGGGGTCTGCTTCTCCCTCTGCCCTCTTCCCTCTCGTGCTCTCTGTCTCTCATTCTCTCTCTCTCAAATAAATAAATTAAAAAAAAATCTTTAAAAAAAAAATTAAAAAAAAAAAATGAACTTGAGTAGACCTTAGATACAATTATTTAGTTCTCTCAGATAAAAGATGAAAAAATGATATTCAGGGAAGTTGCATGACTTCTACCCTTTTGTTTTAAGACATAATGCCATCCTACAAAGCTCTCAAAACATAAGGGGGACACATACACACATCCATACACACACACACACACAACACACACAAAATGTTCAGATGCCTTCTAATATATAATGAAAACTATTATTTGATAAAGTTATATTTTTTAAATTGTGGTAAGAACACTTAACATGAGATCTACCCTCTTAACACATTGTTTAAGCATACAATACAGTATTTTTAACTATAGGCACAGTATTGTACAGTAGATCTCTAGAGCTTAATCATCTTATATAACTGAAACTTTATACCCCTTGAAAAGCAATTGCCCATTTTCCCCTTTCTCCCAACAAAATCCTAAGGATTTAATTCTCTTTGATGCTATTGGGATTGTTTCTTGCTTTCCTTTTTGGATAGTCTATTGTTATTGTATGGAAATACAGCTGATTTCCCATGTTAATTTTATATCCTGAAACTTTATTTAATTTGTTTATTATTTCCAACCTAACAGTATTTTTTTTTTTTCAGGAGGCTTTAGGGTTTTCTACTTATAAGATCAAGTTATTTGCGAACCGAGACAGTTTTACTTTTTCCTTTCTGATTTGGATGTCTTCTATTTCTTTTTCTTGCCTGATGGCTCTGGCTAGGACCAGTGCTATGATGCACAGAAATCATAGAGGTAGGTTGGTAAGTTAATACATGTCAGCTACTGAACTTGTCAGTTTACCTCATCTCAAAACTTAAAGAAGTCCTCCAAAGTAAGAATAGTTACTTGACCTATTAGGTGACTAAAGCAAAGAGAAAATGAGATATCTGTGGAAAATCTCCCAGTTAAGAAGCATTGGAGCTAGATTCAAACCCAGCAAATAGGTCACTCTCTGAACGTCTCCAAAGTCCACATTTTTACATTACTCGACACTATCTCTCTAAAGAGATAAATTTTTACTGTTGTCAATTACAAAACAATTTATCTCAGAAGAATATGTTAACTGTGTGGTACAGAAATAAATTCATGAGAGAATTAAAAATGACTTAATTAATAAGTCCTGGAATCATTAGGAAGTCTTTCCCAAGAAATGTAATTTTGCATCTGAGCCTTCACTAACTTTGGACACAGTTTTAAGGTAGAACTTCATTTCTCATATCTGGTGCACTTCAGTTTAGGGAACATTTTTAAATGCCTTCAAAAAATTAATCACTTTTTAAAAATACCTCTAATCAATGTATATGTTACTTGGTAAGTTACATACTTTGTCACCTAGGTGGCACCAGTGAGTAGTTCCACTGGCACCCAAAGTCGTTCCACAGTTTCGCCACTTGCTGTGATTCAGGGCTTTATATCTGCTACAATGCCTAGTTAAGTTTAATTCTGATTCTGTAATTGACCCAAACAGACTATGCTACTGTAGTGAGAAAAGATCTTGGAAACAGTTTATATTTGTGGTGATTTAGTTGATCTTATAACTGAACTCCAGCGTGTCCTTTAGCTAAACTTAATAGACTACCATGCTGGTATTCTCCAGCAATGTGGACTCAAGAGATAATGTTTAATTCTTGAGCCTGATGCATCTGTATCTCTGTACTTGGAAATCTTTGATTTTCTAGTATTTGTTCCCTCTTCTACATTTCAGCTAACCCAGCTTTATTTTATACTCACTGTAGATCTTACTTATACAAATGAATTAGGTTCCTAAATTATCTCTCTGCCTTCTATCCCCAGCTTACCTATTTTTTTTTCTTTTTCCAATAGCCAATAATTATTCTAAAACACAGAAGTCATCTGCTCAAAAAACATAACGGGGGCACCTGGGTGGCTCAGTAGGTTAAGTGTCTGCCTTTGGCTCAGGTATTGGTCTCGGGGTCCTGGGATTGAGCCGAATGTCGGGCTCCCTGCTCAGTGGGGAGTCTGCTTCTCCCTCTCCCTCTCCCTCTGTATGCTCTCCCTCTCTCTCAAATAAAATCTTTACATATATATATATATAAAATGGTTCCACGGCCAACAAAATAAAGTTAGAAAAACACTTTCAGACATCAATTTTCAGCAATATGATTAAGTACATACACAGGTAGACTCTATTTTTGTGAAAACAACCAAAATTTCTGGGGAAAAAAGTATTTTAATTATTTTAAATACATCATTGAACTTAGAAGGTAGGGCATGTGCAGGATAAAACTAAATGAAGATGGAAATTCAGATAGATAAATAGGGCATGAAAGCCATATTTATTATTGAAAGCATCTTCTGAATCAGGTTAAATGGCCCCGAAGGACCCAGAGTGCAAGAGACAACATTCAGAGTGTAGCCAAAATATAAAATCTAGTAGGAGACCCCCACCCAGAAGGCTAGTAGTTTAAAGGTGAACCAGAGATAAACCAGTACTCCTAAGAATAAATCTCACTCCTCCCGCAAGAGACACAAAGAAAGTTGCCCATTTAAGAACTTGACACTAAGGATGAGGTGGAGGGGGTGATCTCCCTATGATTTCCTTGAGAATATAGCACCACAGTCCAAAGCTCACACAAATAGTTTCTTTTCTAGCATCTTAATTTCACTATTCTAGCTAATGTGTTTTAGGATTGTCTTATCTCTTAATCAGAAACAACATTTTAATATTTTTTAAAGATCTTATTTATTTGAGAGAGAAAGAGAGCTAGCACAAACATGAGTCAGGGGTAGGGGCAGAGGGAGAAACAAACCCCTGTTGAGCATGGAGCCGAACGCTGGGCTGGATGTGGGGCTTGATGCGGGGCTTGATGCAGGGCTTGATGCAGGGCTTATGCAGGGCTCCATCCCAGGACCCTGAGATCATGACCGAGCTAAAGTCAGACACTTAACCAACTGAACCACGCAGGCACTCCACCATATTTTATCATTTAAGTTGAATAACTAGTCACACAAATTAAGTAGTGGACATTTATTGACCAGCTTGATGATCATCCATCTCCTATGATTCTGGCCATGCCACCCTGGTTTTTCTTAGGAAATTATTTCTCTCCTATTCTCAGTCCTTGTATTTAGGGTGAGACTCCTTTCATACACCCACCCACTCCCATCCCTACTGCAGTTCCAGATTTGGGTAATCAGGAAATTTCCATTTTCTACAATGCTGCTTTATTGTTGTACATCTCATTCAGTTCTGGGACATAAGTTATGATAATTAACAAGGTGACAGTCTCTCCCGTGGAATTTACCCAGCTCTTACAATGTATGCCTTGACATTCAAAGGCTACTAAATGAAGAAAACCTGACAAGTAGCAAAATCAGAGGAAAATAAGACTGAAAACAGGGATAACATCTTAATGACAACTATTGGGGCTCTTTGAATCCAGCATCATCTAAAGACACCTTCACCCCTTGAACTTTCAAGTTGCATGCCCTAATACATTCCTATTTCTGTTTAAAATTTTGAGTTTAGTAACTTGTGATAAAAGTAGACAATTTGGTCTTATTCATGCTATATACCCAGCACATAAAACAGTATGTAGCACACAAAAGTCTCTAAATAAGTATGTGTTAAATGAACAACTAAATACTGATTGCCTGTGAGCATCAGCATCTCCACAACCCACCTTGTTTCTTAAACATTTGACAGCTACATCAGAAAGTCAAACTTATCAGTCTAACTTTAACTGAAACTATACTCCAGAATAATTGAGTCACTACTTCTAACTCCTCTGGCTGGCTCTTTGTCTTAAGTCACAGAAATCATTTAGGACCCATGGTGAGCTCTGACAATAAAAATGATCATCCATTAACCCCCTTCAGAACAATACAAATATTTCTGAACTTACTCATTTGTGTATTGAGTACCAACTTCATATCAGCATGATACTATATTCTCCTTCAAGTCACCTCTTTAATTTCTTCCAGTGATAGTCCTTAAGAAGAAAGGAAACAAAAAAATAATAATAATTTCATAATGTCATAAATAAAATAGCATAATAGTATATAAATAATAAAATAATATAAACGACACTGAAAATGACTTATTCCTGCCCAAAAGAACTAGGCTGGTACAGTGTTTTTAGTGAATGTTAATTATTCCTTTACAGAATGATTTCAATGAATAAACAACCATGAAAATCACCTTGACATTAAGCATTGGACCACAAAGTTCATGAATGAACACAGCTCCTGAAGAATCGCATAGGCCTAATGGCCTCAACCAGTTGAAGTTTTAACTGCTTCTCAGCTTGGTGGGATTAATTTATAATCTTCTCAGTTCAAATTTAGCTGTCAGTCACAGCACGACCTTCAGTTTTGCCGAGTAGAAATTATTTCCTTGTTAGTCAAGTTCATCTACCTTTTTCTCTTTCCTGAGTTCCACTGTAGCAAATGATTCCTTCCTCTTTTGCTTAGCATCCATGCCATCCAAATTGTGATTGAGATTTCTAGTGGGATTGGTTGTAAATGAAGGCAGACAATTGCAGCAGATTGCTATCTTAAATAACAATAGAACCCCTGACTCCCAGATGTTCTGTGTACTTGTGATAAAAGAGGAATCCTAGTGGGAAAATGGGAGCATAGGTTTGGATGGGAAGAAAATAATCAGTGACTTTCTTATTAGGCTAAGTATAGACATTAGCTCAGTTCATTCAAGGACTACTTGCAGACAATTCCTATACCTAATACATTGCCCTGCTGTCTTTTGAAGAATGAGCATTCTCCTCTAAAGTAGCACAATAAAAGAGATCTTGTGAGAAAGAAATATAGGAAAATGCTTCTCAGGGCAAAAGTCCTGTAAAATGTGTTATTTCTGGTTGAGAATTTGATTCAGAGAGGGATATTGTAAAATATTTATAAAAATACTACTATCAGTAACACTGATGACTAGCATTTTACCGAGCACTTTCCATACACCAGTGTTCTAAGTTGTTTATGTTGTTAATTCGGCGCACTGGGAATCAGAAAACCTGAAGTCCAAGCTGAGATCTTCCATTTACTTTTCAATGACATCAGTATTCTCATCTTTAAAAGGGAGATAAAACCTACTCTGTGGACTTCACAGTGTTCCACTGAAGTTCGAATAGATATAACATGTAACACAAAATACATGTAAATGTTAAATCATGTTACCAATAAAAAGAATCACCATTGTCATTATTATATTCCAGTTATGTTTCAAGCAGTTGTGGGGTAAGTTCTAAAGAAAAAGGAAATCTATGTCTCAAATACTGCCCTCCAAGCAATCCTGGGCAATGCTGACCAAAAAAAAAAAAAATCAAAACAGAGCAAAAACCGGGGCACCTGGGTGGCTCAGTCGTTGGGTGTCTACCTTTGGCTCAGGTCATGATCTCAAGGTCCTGGGATCGAGCCCCGCATCGGGCTCCCTGCTCAGCGGGAGGCCTGCTTCTCCTTCTCTCACTCCCCCTGCTTGTGTTCCCTCTCTCGCTGTGTTTCTGTCAAATAAATAAATAAAATCTTTAAAAAAAAAAACCAAAAAACAAAAACCTAAATCTCACAGTATTCACTCATTATTCCAGAGCTTCCTCCTACAACACTCAATCACCAAATTATGGTTAGAACAGATTCTCCAGGGGGCCTGCAGTCATACTTTTGGGTAGGATAGAGATGCTTGCATTGGCCAAGCTTTAATGTATATTATCCTTTATAAAAGTTGCCATCAGAGGGCCATTTTCTGCTAGTGTCTTTTGTATCCACAAATGAGAATGGATTAAGGCTTGAGCGTTGTCTTAGTTGGCTTGATAAACAATATCAAGAATTATATTTCTTTGTCTAAGGTTTTATACACACACACACGCACACACACACACACACAATCAAGTTTATTTCAACCCTGTCTCTAGCTTCCTGGAGCACATTCAGTCATCGCAGAAATCATTCTGAAAGTGTTCTTTCCTTTTGGATCTGAAATACATTGATATAACTCAGTTGCTTCTGTCCTGGCATTCTTCATTTCAGTAGCCTCCTGGATTTGTTGTTATTGCTGTTCCGAAAGGTAATGGGGTCCTAAGGGAAGAAAATGTGTGTAGCAGGAAGGATTTCTAGAAACAGGGACTCCAGTTTGCCAAATATGTATGTTGGAGGTAGCTGCAGTTCAGTGTTAGTACTTCGTTGTTTTTGAGTCCTTATAGTGGCTTAGAGTAGTGAATTAAGATAAGTTCACCCTAGAGTAGATTTTGCAGAAATAAAGGATAGTTTTATTGAGGGCCAATCTTCTTCTTTGCATTTTTTACTACAACCCAATACAGCAGCCCTATTTCTTACAAGTTTATAATTTCCTTATTTAAAAATGTTAGATGAAATATACAGTTTTTTTGGTGTTCAGCTAATGTACCAGTTGAGAAACAAAATATAAACTTGAATATATTGAAATAATGTAATCAGTAAAACTGCAAAGAGAGTCAACAACCAATGAAACTGTGATTAGGTTTTTGTAACTGCATTTCTCTAAAGAGGCTTGCTGACAAGAATTTAAACTTTCTTTATCAGTATCTATAGACAGTCTCCAATAAACTTAGCCTAGGAACTATTTATCCTTCAATTTGAAATATATTTAATCTAATTATTCATATTTTTAGACACTTCTGTTTTTATCCTCAAGTTATGTGAGAAATCTTTGAGTAAGATATTGTTCAAAAAGTTTTGGTGGGGGAAAGGAGGAAGCTAAAAGAAGTTTCATGATGTTCTATTATGTTCTGTCAAATACTTAATCATCTTTCACCACTGCCATATTTAAAAAGTATGGTGATGAGCTATTTGAGCTAGAAATAGGTAATAGTGTAAATTCAAGTCTTGTAAAGCTTTCTCTGTAGCTGAAGAACCAGAACACGGACATACTAAGACCAAGAAGGACTTAGTATTCCCGTCAGCTCGATTAAACTTTGGATAGTTGTCTTTCTGACTATACACAGTTGTCTTCCTGCCTAATATGTTCTTTGCTCAGAACATTTACTTTAGAAAACCTTCTATCCTAAATTATTTCTCAGTCCCTGTGAGACAAAAATTTTCTCCCATCCTGTTGCCAGTTTTACAAACCAAGGATGTCTTTCCCAAGAAATTAGGAGTCAACGCTTTGAAATGTAATCATTAAGAAAAACAGGGTCCTGTTTCCCAGTCTTTGTGGGAGTATAGGACCCTAAGTTTGATAAGCACCAATGAGCAAACTCAGATGGCCTAATCTCAATGACTGACTTCCTCTCTAACTTCCTCTAGTACTTCTCCACTAGCTCATACCAGCACTTAAAAATTCTGCTTTTTGAATTCAAGCTCTCTTTAATAGTCTTAAAGTCTTCCTTGCCAGTTTTTGTCCAGTATACTTTTTATTTGACAATATTCAGTGGATGCTTCTCACTGACTGTTGCCCAATCTCTGAATCCCTTCTATTTGGGGAAATATCAAGAAAGAATGGCAAGGTTTTATCTTCAATTATGAAAACTAAAGGGGTCATATTTGTTGTCTTCTCTGTCCTTGGCAGCTAAAATGTCGGCCTCTGACCTAACCTTCTCATGGTCTACTCCCCTTGGGACTTTGACTCTGGAAATGTTTATGCACATAATCAGGAGCCAGTCTGGAAACCATTCCAGGAGCAGTAGCAGGGGTGGTGAAGGCTGCATGGTATCTGGAGACAGCAGGGCCACTAATGACCCTATGGCCATAGCTATTTCCACAACTCTCTACTGTGGTTATGAAGGATGACAGTACTTTGGCAGTTGTTCTGGGTGCCTAGTCTCTCTCAACCCCTGCTAATTTTTTGGACCAAGTTCTTCAGCACTCCACCAATTCTGTGCAATTTGGGGTGCTTCTTAAATATGTTCGGTTCTCTGTAAATTATCCGAAGTCAGTTTATTTTGCTTGTAACCAAAAGCGTAACTAATTGAGGTGATCAAGGCAGTAAAGACCAAAGTGGTTACATGAGACAGAGCAGATTTATCACTGGACTTGTGACCGAGAAACCTGAATTGTACCTCTTGTTCTGCAGTTTTCAGTTGTCTGTGGGGCTGATCATCAGGTTATCCCCTCTATCTCTTTAACCCTCAGTTTCTTTATTTGAAAAAAAAAAAAATGACGACAAAGGATAAGATTCCATCAATCCCTGGTGTTCTCCAAGGTGAATTAGGGGCACTAGTGCAGTGTTCCGGGAGGTTAGAAGTAGGAGAAATCACTGTGAGCTTAAATAGCCAAAAAAAAAGTCCCAAATCCAAGCTTTTGGATTTTTTCTGGCTAGATACAGAAAATTTTGAAAAATATACATATAAAGAAACATTACTTATAGATGACTTTTGCATTGAAGTATTTTATAGGAGTAAAAGGAGAGGATACAATTCAGAGCAGTTGCCCTGACAATGGCAGTACAGGATGCATTCATGGTTCCAATTATTAATCAATCAATTTGTTATTAAGAGCCTGCCATGAGTAAGACATTATGTAATGGTGAGACAGGAGATATGTAATGCTCTCCCTGCCCTTGAGAGAGAAATACATGGTGCTGCAAGTTAAATTTCTCCCTGTATACCAGTGCATATCTCTACCGTGTGTTTTATGGGGCCCCAGAGGGAGCCTGATTCTAGTCTAGTCTTGCCTCCCCATATGCCCTGATACAAAGGTATAAGCTACACATGGCTTTGGATCATCCAGCATGGTATATTGACTCAGGTCATCAGTCTAGCATTTACAGACATGGATTCCAGTCTTGACTTAACTAATTTATTAGCTTTTTACTTGAAGTTATTTACTTTTCATGAAACATCAGTTTCCTCAACTACAAAAAAGAGATCATAATCATATTTAGTGTCTAGAACTGTAGTATAGATCAAATGAATAATGCATATAAAAGACAAAGTTTTTAGTATTCAGTGAATGTTCAGTGAATAGTTTAATATTATAATTTTATATTATATATAAAATTTTAAATCATTTCTATGACTCATTAGGTAGCATAAGCTGGGAGTGTCATAAAGCTAGAAATGAGCTCCGGAGGACCTGTGGAAAATCAGAGGACAGCAAATCTGCTTTAAAGTTAATAAATATAGATCCTGTGAGGAGGCAGGTGGCAAGAGGTAATGGAGGATGAGAGGGAAATTTCTGATCCTGAAATTCATATATATTTTAGAACTACCCACCCCCCCCAAGTTCGAGCTCAAGGAAAGAGAAAATTTACAACTAAGTCTATACACGCTGTTACCTAGGAAACCAAGTCATGTAGCATATGCTACAAATATCAGTTAAAAAAAGGAAAAAAAAGTCTTGGAATCCAAGTTTCCCAAACCTGGAAGAACTATAGGATTTAGACACATGACTTCTCTGATGTACTTCAAGGTAAAACAAAAATGTGAGAACTTCTCTTTTCTTTCTGGAAAAAATATAAATTGCTAAAAAGTTATGAAACCCACTGATGTGACATTAAAAAAGAATCCAAAAAAATGAAGTTGGCTGTTTCCTTAGGTAAGTGAAACTTAAGACTAGAAGACTAGTCCATGGCACCTGTCTGCCACCCCCTCTCTTCCTTTCTCTTCCTCTCCCCTCCCTTTTCTTGCTCAGGTTCTCACTCTTGCTTCTCTGCTTTAAATTCATACCTATTCATTTCCTTTATAGATGGGCTTTCTTCACTTTTCCATACTTAAAGTATTTCCTCTTCACCTCCACCTGTCAGATTTGAATGACTTAAATCCAAGCAAACAACTCATACTGAATTAGAATCTTTCTTAATTCTAAATTTCTAGGAAAGAGAATCTGACTGGGCTGGTTTACGGCCATTATCTAGCCCTGATCAGCCATGGCCAAGAAGAAGACCCCTGTAGGATGACCATGGTTGTGTTCTGTTTTATTTTTTTGGAACATAGGAACAGCAGAAGGTTGGGTAGATACATTCTCAGAGGGAAAGGTGTTAATAGGACCTGGACCTGGCAGTCACAGCAAATGACGTTTACTTTTTGTAACTTGAGTGGAATAATCCCATTTTTAATTCTGTTAGGATATCAGGAGGAAATTCAACAAAAAGCCAAACAATTTTTGATACACAAGAATTCTAAATTTACCTGGGAAGATGAAAGAAGACAGACCATAGGAGTAAATCATGGGTCTTTATAATTAAAGCCCCAGTAAGCACTTAAGAGTAAAATGATTCTTAAATTTATCAGAAGATACAGTCTTCACTAGCTCTTGCCTACTTTACCCTTATAATCAGTATGGTTATCTTGCACTTTCTGCTGATCCATTGCCCCAAAGTAGAAAATGATGGATTTAATGTAAATTCTGGACCTATTTTAGAACTTCTGGTCAGTGAAAATTGAATGATGCTGACTTACTCAAAAAGTTAGATGGAAGGTCTCCCTTGGAGATGTATGTAAAAACAAATTCCCTCAAGTCCATGAGGATCAATTAAAAGTGAAGAGAAATTTGTATATTTATTTTTCATTAGACCAAAAAATTCAGAAGGAAAAATAAAAGCCCCATTTTGCAACAATGCTCTCTCCTTTTTATAAAAAATATTTTACTCAGGAAGTTTTTTTCAGGATCAATTCAGTTATAAATGCCAATATCATGCATGTTAAGCACAGCCCATATAAAGTTTGGCAAACGTTTACGTTCTATGTGTTATATTTAGTGAGGAAAGCAATTAAAATAGAAAGTAAATAAACTGTATATACATATCCTTCTGTGCATACATACAAGGGGATTTATTTCCCATTCTAGAGAAGAGGTTTAAAGGAGACATTCATATAAAAAATTAGAAAAGCATTGAAGATTATTTCAAAGAACATTTGTGTTTCCTTGAAATGATTTCTTAATGGGATTTTCAGAACTCTGTGATACTGAAGATGATCTAAGGCCTGAGATAGTAATATAATCACAGTACTACATGCACAGGCATTTGGTTACAGAGCGGGAAGCAGGATGTCTGTTCAGCACTATCCCTACTAGGAAGATAATAAGATTTCTGTGAAAGGCCATTCAAATTACAGCCACTGTGTGCGGTTTCCTTTCATCACTTATTGATTGGTGCTATAAGACCCTCATTTCTTTATGATATGTAAAGGACTACTTGAAAGCAAGAATTGCAATTAATATTGTTTCCACTTATACTTACCAAGTGGATTTAATGGACATGAGAGATTGAACACACTGTAATAACATATTTCCTCATAGTTTAATCATTAATAATACTTGACAGAACTTCATACATGTTTTAATGTCCAACTTAAATTTTTAATGATTTGAACATTCTATAAAGGTTCCATAGCATCTTAAATAATATTTAACTAAGCATGGGAGAACAGTGTTTACAAAAGGAAATACTAAATGCTATGCTATGCTGGCTTTGTCCCACGTTTTTAATCTTCTTGATCTTTGTTAACTACGCAATTCTAATTTAGAATAAATGAGCAGATAGTTCATTTTGGCAAGAATGCAATAGTGGGAGCTGTAAAAGGGTTTTGAAATTCCCAGGGAATAATTATTTTAGTATGCTTTCATCTGTAGAAGAGATTTGTATTAAGTTCTAATTGGAACTTGAACCTCAAACTGTCTTTCAGCTTTGAGGTGCACAGCAAAGTTATCCTGAGGAAATTGCATAAATCAGTAATTTCATATCAGTGAACATCTGTAAATATTCAGGATTATAAGAGCATAGCAGAGGTGGGAGAAAAACAGGATCGTTTGCCAGTAATGAGTGAAAGATAGTTAGAACATGCCTTGTTCATAAAGACATTCAAGACATAATATATGTAGACAATTAGCTGCAAAGTCCCACTGATGATACTTGTTTTATGAATTAAGCAGTTTCAACATGCCCCTGAAGACCAAGGTTAGGCCACACCATTGGAGCATTTGGGTATTTTCTTGGTGAGCTTCAAAATAACAGTGTTTCTACATTCACATATGGCATCTCATGGCTTAGCCTTTTCTGAACTAAAGTGAGACCCATTTTCACATCAAAATTCAGACATGCTTAATGGAGACAATAGGATTAAATATTTAAAATATATTTTCATTTGTGTCAATGTATTCACAGGAGTACACAGTGAATGTTCTTATGGAAAAGTTGGCAACCTCAAAAAACTGATATTTCTACCTAATGGCCAAGCACCATGCAATCTGAACACAGTGCTAATTAGGGTTTAGTCCACTTAGGATTCTGCAAGGGTTCTTAAAACCTGGAGTCCCTGAAATCACAAGAATTCCTTGATAAAGAATTAAAGAGTTCATGAACTTGAGGAAGAAAATGTTTACATTATTGTTTTCTGTACATTGCTCATAAAGCCATGATGATGATGATGGGGTTTACCTCATAGGGTTTGGGGATACCTATAGAAGTATTTTAAAAGCTTATCACATAATAAGAACTCTACAAATGCGACCTATGTTTGTTTAATATTTATTACAATGGTAAACCTATCTAAAAACTATTTTGCGGGCACCTGAGTGGCTCAGTTGGTAAGCGTCTGCCTTCGGCTCAGGTCATGATCCCAGGGTCCTGAGATCAAGCCCCACATCGGGTTCCCTGCTCAGCGGGAAGCCTGCTTCTCCCTCTCCCACTCCCCCTGTTTGTGTTCCTTCTCTCGCTGTCTCTCTCTGTCAAATAAATAAATAAAACCTTTAAAAAAAAAAGAGATAAATATAATTAAAAAAAAACTATTTTGCAAATGCCACATCCAAAATATTCAGATATCTCCATTAGGCACCACAGCTACCCAAGATGGATTAAGGGATGAAAACACCAGTCAGTGAATTAGTAAGGGAAACTATCATTGGTAACTGTTTACCTCATAACTCAGAGGAGTAGGCCACTATCTCCTTAGAAATAATTACTATTACCACAGAGATAATTTGTCTGCACTTATTTCATGCCTTATTCTGCTTGCTGAGGCAGTCACATGAATGGGTATAAAACCATTCCCAGACCAAATAAAGGTGAAATTTGTGTCAGTATTAGTCTGGGGTGGTATGTATAAATAGATTATAAATTTAGCTATGGCCATAGTTACAGGAAATTCCATAGACCACTTCTCATCATTTTATCAGAACAGGTGGTTATTGCCACCAAATCAACTGGCTTAGTTTGAAAGCAGCTCTTAACTAAAATATCATCAGGGACATTTTAAAAAATATTAAACAGGGAGAATATCCTCTCTTAATAAGTCCTTGTCTTTCTTGATCTACACCTACCCTCCCCAATGCCAGGGGAAAAAAGGATCAGAAGTTTTGTCTCTTTGGGCACTTGCAAGAAAGCTGAGCCCACACACAATTTTTAAGTAACTGTGCCTTTTATTTTTGATATTTAATAAATGAAATTAGAGCTTAAAAGTATTCCCTTTATTTAGCAGCAAAATCAATCTATATACCTATCTATGTGTCATCAGTCTCAAAAACTATCCATCTGAGTTTTCATACATTTAAAAGTCCACCCTCCCTTGGTGTCTCAGTCAGTTAAAGCATCTACCTTTGGCTCAGGTTATGATCCAGCGGGGAGTCTGCTTCTCCCTCTGCCCCTCCCCCTGCTCTTGCGTGCTCTCTCTCTCTCTCAAATAAATAAAATCTTTTTTAAAAAAGTCTTCTGGGGCGCCTGGGTGGCTCAGATGGTTAAGCGTCTGCCTTCGGCTCAGGTCATGATCCCAGGGTCCTGGGATCGAGTCCCACATCGGGCTCCCTGCTCCTTGGGAGCCTGCTTCTCCCTCTGCCTCTCTCTCTCTCTCTGTCTCTCATGAATAAATAAATAAAATCTTTAAAAAAAAAAAAAAAAAAAGTCTTCTGATACTGAATACCACTGGAGGCCTTTCATGCAAACAAAGTGCATCTGTAACATATTTTATTAGACATGGTGAAAATTCTCCATGGCATTATTTTATGTATATATTAACAATTTGAGAGAACATGAATGAAGACACAATTTTCTTGGGAACATGTGTCAATATAAAAGTCTCTGGGTCCTTTCTTCAATTTTTATGATTTACATTGGTTGTTCAATGTACTTGTGTCTGGATGATAAACACCATGATCACAATTGTTCATAAATCATACATATAAAACAGCCATCCTTAGATAACCTCAATATCAACTTATTTTTAAAAATTTACATACAAATTGTTCCATGAATATGGCTGCCACTAGATAAGGCATGGATTGAATGTTAATGCTACTTTAGGTTTCCTAATAAAGTGATTTATATCCTGGAGTTCTTTAGTGAAACTTACATGTTCACATGATTACCTTAACATTCCTTTTTTGAAAGGCAAGCATGCATTAAACAATTAATTTCCAATCTTACCTCTCAAAATCCATTTGGAAAAGGAGACAGTCAATGAATTTAAAGGTGCTAGTGAATAAGTAAATTTTAGCTTGATATTCTATTATAACATTTCTATTTTCCTTTTTCTGTTTTTACATTCCTATACAACTTTTATAATAGATAACATATTCTGGGCCAATGAAACTGCTGCTGTGTATTATTATATAAAATGAATTCATTCCAAATTTAACATATAAATAACATTTTCAGTATCTTCTAACATAAAATACATACTTGCTGAAGAACTTTATGGTAGTTGTGATTTATTGATTTTATGTTGAACAGTGTAATGTTTAAGTCCAAAGATCAAGCCCCTGTCTTCCTATATTTGAATTTGTTTGCTATCACTATTGTCTCTTTGACCTCAAGGATGTTACTTAACCTCTCTGTGCCTCAGTTTTCTGTATCTTTAAACTGAGAAAGGTATTGTTACCTACCTCATATGGGTCTTTGAAAATTGAGTTAATACTTGCAAAGCACACAAATATTTCCTGCTCACTGTAAGTGCTATATAAGTATTTGTTAAAGAGATAAATACACTAAGCCTCAAATCAAAGTACCATGTTCTATAAACAAAAGCTGCATCTAAGAAGAGGTAATTCTGTTATTACATAAGAAACTAGATGAAATAAATAGCAAATTGCTTTAATTGACAAAGTGCCCAAGATCTTATCCATTTTCTTAGGAATGGATGGAGGTCTTAAACTTAGGGCAACTTTACTGTAAAAGATAATCTCAGAATTTTCTGTTCCTCTTTCCACTGGAGTCACTGTCTCACTTTCTCACTGCAGCTTATCTACTCTTATCCACTTACATGTATCATATTTGAGTCCACTTTATAAGCTACTGAATGGCCACTCAGTCTATGAATAAAACCTTCAGGGTTTGGAGTGTCGCTGTATCTCCAGGCTGTCATTCCATCTTTGCATAGCTCAAGGTTTCTCTCTATTTAGACAAAATGACTTTCTTCACTTCAGCAAATACACTTGACATCCTTTCAAATATATAAAAACTGTTATTCAGCACCTTTCATTCCAAGCCTGTTGTTTTCCTGACTAAACACACTCAGTGTTTTCAGTTGTTTTCAAATAGCATGCTGTTCACATTCAGTATATTTTAATACTAGACAGATCATGGAGGTGGAATATAAATATCAAAAAATAGGAGAATTACATAGGATTAATAAGCACTGAAAAGCAAGCAATAGACTAAGAACCTTGATCAGGTTGATACCATGAATTTCCATTTAGGTGTCTTCCCACCCTATGCCTACTCCAAATGCATACTTAGGACAAATAATACATGGAAAGATATTTTTTTGAAATGAGTTCAAAAACAAGATAAATATGTTTTGGACCAAAACTATACAAAATACAAAGTAGAGATTAGTTAGGATGCTGTGGGCATATTAGTGTCTGGAATCAGTGTTGACCAGGAGGTAAGTTCCCATGGGGTAATACCCACATCTAGTCAGGGAACCAAAAGTAAATTCACCTCTTGAAGCAGTGAGGTAGGATAGAGATTCTAGGAAAAAAAATTAAGGACTTTTTTTTCTAAATCAAAATATTCAAACCAAAAAATCTGTTGGCTGACCTATTTTGTGATATCACATAGGAAGCTATAGACTGAGTAAGGGAGATAGAAGGGGAAAAGAACCCTAATTCTTGACCAGAAAGTGAACCAAACAGCTCACGGGCTTAATGACTATGTTTGCAACATCCCACACTGTCATTATTGAACAAGATCTAGAAGCACCATTAAAGATCTAGTCCAGGTTTGGGAGTTGCTAGGGCCAGTTAGAGGTCATCCTAAAGCTGTTTGGTAGAGCTGAGAGAATACAGCTATAGAAACTAAAATTCACCCTCCAATCCAAAAAATTTAGAGTCTGCAAAGCAAAAGTACAAGATGCATGAACAAATACTTCAACGAGAAAAGGAAAAAATAAAACCAAAACAAGCAGGAAACAACAAAAGACAAAACACAAAAAGTGATTAGAACCTGGCAAATGAAGATGGTTATAATGGATATTACCGAAAAAGAGGATAAACTCTATACAGAAGAAGCCTGAAGAGATCATTAGGAAAAGACACACAGAAATAGAAAATACAGGGGTGCCTGGGTGGCACAGCCGGTTAAGCGGCTGCCTTCGGCTTAGGTCATGATCTAGAGGTCCTGGGATCTAGCCCAGTGCCCCGGCTCCCTGCTCAGTGGGGAGTCTGCTTCTCCATCTCCCTCTGTGTTCTCTCTCTCACACTCATTCTCTCTCAAATAAATAAATAAAATCTTTTAAAAAAATGGAATATACAAAGGAGTAATAAAGAAGCATGGTTTCAGAAGCTGGGTGTGTGTTCGCTCCCTTTTCCTGAATGAGGTAACCATTGAACAAAAGTGTTACATAAATGATCTGTAGCCACACAGTTAATGATCGGTCAGAATGTGAATCCAGTCAGTATTATTCCAAACTTTTTCTCAGGAGAAGCAAGAATAAGATAAAAGCAATATTTGTAGAGATAGCAGCTCTTAATTTTTCAGAACTAAAGGAAGAAAATATGCCTCAGATCAAAAGCTCTGAAAAATAAAGAAACTCAGATCCTTAGCTAGATACCTTGTAGCGAAACTGCAGAATGGAAAAGGTTGAAGAAATCTTAAAAGCCAATGCCACAAAAGAGATTACCTACAAAGGAGCAATAGTTAGATTGACACAAACTTCTGGAAAACAAAGGAAGCCAAAGAGAATGGAATCATATCTTCACCTTCACAGTGTTGAGAGAAGTTAACTGACAATGTGGAGCTTTTACTGAGGTAAATTCTCAACCAAGAGTGAGAGCAAAATGAAGACACTTCCAATCTCAAAGACTGTAAGAGTTTGCCAACATTTTGCATACATTTTTGCAAAAAGCAAAGTGAACTGAAAGAAAGGTTAAAGACACATAATATAAAAATATGAAACTGACAAAACATGAGAAAATAATAGTCTTTATAATAAAAATAAATCTAACAAATATGGGTCATTTGAAAGTTAAATTCTCTAAAATATGTCAAATTTAGGAAAAGACAAATCTTCAATAACTTTATTTTGAGTACCTCAAGAATATAGGAAGAATTAATCACCCTGAATAGGTAGATCATGACTATGATAGCCATCTCTCTGCACCGTAGCCCTTATTCATTTTATGTTGCTGTTATCTTTCTGTTCCTCTAACTCAACTCCTACTCCCTTCTCCCATTCCAACATAGTTACTCAAATGAATTTAGTATATATAATATGTATTATGACATTTAATTAATTAATTGTTTTGGTTAACAAAGAAGTACAAAAAAACAATCTATTGCTTTCAACCTAGCACAATTGTAAAAAGTAGAATAGAGAAAAAGGGTGAGAAACAGACTAATTCATCATCTTAGTCCAAAAAAGAAATAAAGATAAATATACACAGGGTAAGATTCTAAATAGAAAAAAAATACTAATATTGAAGAAGTAACTTCTATAAATATCAATATTTATAAAAAATGTAAATGAATTAAATTCATTTATTAAATGGCAGATTCAGAATATATTTTAGAAAAAGAAAAAATTTAGTTCTATGCTATTTTCAAACAATACCATACAGAAAAGGATGGAATTAATGATGGAACAAGATATGCCAGGCCATGGCTACCAGAAGAAAACTGGAACATCAAAATTAATACCAGATAAATTGAATTTGGGGCAAAAATATTAGTAGGAGAAATGTATAGCATTTATAAATTTGTATGCAGTCCACAGATTAGCCATACAATATTAAAGTAAAATTGATGAGATTAAGCACCCTTTTAGGGTAATCCATTAACCAGTAATATACCCACTTAGTTACTCTTAATCAAATTTATATTTCTTTTTTTTTTAATTTTATTTATTTATTCATGTGAGACAGAGAGAAACAGAGGGAGAAGCAGGCTCCCAAGGAGCAGGAAGCCCGATGCGGGACTCGATCCCAGGACCCTGGGATCATGACCTGAGCCGAAGGCAGATGCTTAACCATCTGAGCCACCCAGGCGCCCCAAATTTATATTTCTTAAACAAAATATATAAGACACTTGGAAATCTTGCTATCCGTATGGCAATCCATATCAACCTCATTTCTCTAATCCAGTAATCCCACCAAGCTGGAAAACTGGATTAAAACTGGTAGAAATTTAGCCTATACTGGCTCTCAGAAATCCTCCTCTAATGTTCACAATATATTCATTTAAATAATCTTTTAGGGGTGCCTGGGTAGCTCAGTTGGTTGGGTTTCTGCCTTCGGCTCAGGTCATGATCTCAGGGTCCTGGAATGGAGCCCCACATTGGGCTCCTTGCTCAGTGGGGAGCCTGCTTCTCCCTCTGCCTGCTGCTCCCCCTGCTTGTACTCTCTCTCTCTCTCTCTCTGTCAGATAAATAAAATCTTTTTTTTTTAATCTTTTATAGGATTTTGTCTGGGATCTACATTAACCTCAACAATTTAAAATTTCAGAGACTCTTCACTTTTATGAAAGTCAAAACTGCCCCTTTGTTTTCAACATTTCATCCATTTCTCTCAATCTCTAAGATCCTTTAGTAAATAAAAACAGAGGGTTAGTAATTGCATTTCCAAGTACATATTTGAGATGAATTTGTCTGGACCAAGAAAAATTTTTGAGCACTGCATTTTTATTACAAGGAATAGAGGGGAAGATAAAGGATATTCTTTTTTATTACAATAAATTTAGAGTTTAATGAAGTAAAAAAAAAAAAAAACCCTTCCTCACTAGTGACTTATTCTTTTTAACATCTCCTTAATATTTCCCCATTAATAATATTCAGTATGAAGGCATATAGATAAACAGTTTTTATACTATCTTTCTCCCTCCATAAAGGGCTTATTTATTTATTTGTTTGTTTTAATCAATACTGTTTGACCTTTTTCCTCAGACAGCTACATTTTTACTTTGGACATACTATGCATAATAAGTAAGAATATAGGCTCTGAATTTAGAAAGAATATGAGTAGAGTGCTAGCTCCACCTAATATCTTCATCTCCACTAATTTTTTCAATATATCAGGATTAAGTTAAACCACGTATTTATTACACATTAAGTTTGTTAACATCTTATGCCTCACTTTATATATATGCAAAATAAGGATAACCTTTGGGGTGCCTGGGTGGGTCAGTGGGTTAAGCATCCAACTCTTAATTTCAGCTCAGGTCATGATCTCAGGGTCATGGGATCAAGCACCATGTCTTTCTCCACACTGGGTGTTGAGCCTGCTTGAGAGTCTCTGTCTCCCTTTCCCTCTGTCTCCCCCTTTCTCTAAATAAATAAATAAATAAATAAAACCTTCTATGGAGGTAAATAAGGGAATATGAAAACAAAACAAAACAAAAAACCCTAAACAGAGTGTCTGGATCATAGGAAAATACTTACTACAGTGTAGTTATTTTCATTCTTTCCTTCACAAAATAACCACCAGAAGATAAGTGTTTGAGAATTTCTTTTTTCTCTCAGACCATCCCACAAGTATATTCCACAGTGGTAATCAGTGGATCTGTCCCTAGCTCTATTATTAAACATCTCATTGCTCCAAACATAACCAAAATGTGTCATTCCTATTGACTGAGTTTTTTACTGTGTGATTTATTGCCAAATCATTTCTTTAAATCAAGGGTTATGCATGCAAATGCTTTAGAGCCCAGGCAGATCTAAAGTGGACTTTATGGCCCACTGGATGGAACTTTCCTACTGAGAAGAAGAGGTCCAGCCAAAGTAGTCCTGTGAGAACAGGTGACCATACTCTCTAGTTTTCTGTTATATTTAAAAGTTACTGACCCAAAGAAAGTACCCAGTAAATATTTGTAGACCAGGAGCACCTGGGTGGCTCAGTCAGTTAAGCATCCAACTCTTGATTTCAGCTGAGGCTGTGATCTCAGGGTCATGGCGCTGAGCCCCACATCAGGCTCCAGCCTGGGCATAGGGCCTGCTTAAGATTCTCTCCTTCCCTCTGCCCCTCACCTCCACCCTGCTCACATGCATGCACTCTCTCTCCCTCTTTAAAATAAAACATATATATGTATATATATTTGTAGACTAAATGGACAGATTATGTATGAATAAATACATAAATGGTGGAATATTTATATATTTTTAAATGAATTAATGTATTTTAGTTTATATTTTAACTATAAATATGAAAAATAAATATGCAGTTCAAAAGTCAAATTATATTAAAACATATGCTGAATTTTGCTTTCATTCCTATTCCTTCTACTCCAGTCCCTGTCCTCAAGGAAAACTGTTTATATAAATTAATTTCCAATTTATCTTTCCAGTGTATTTTCTTTGCTAAGAAGCATGTAAGTGTGCATGTGTGTGCATGTGTGTTTTACTGTCTTTTGCACACAAAACATTAACATACTATATGTTGTTCTTTGAAACTTGTTTCCTTCATTTAAAACTGTGTCCTGGAAATCATATTATATTTCCAGATCTAGACTTTCTCATTATATTTTAAGGTCACATAATTGAGTATGCCACAATTTATAAAATGTGTTACTTATTAATGTACATATTTGACTTATTACCAATGTGTTACAAATAATGCTATTACATTTACAAATGCTATTACAAATAATAGCATTGTGTATATGTTGTTTTATATTTGTGGAAATGTAACTTCTAGATAGAGCACTAGAAGTGGACCTGCTGTGTAAGAGTAAATTCATACACCATTTTTAGAGATACTGGTAAAGTGCTGACATTGGGTTGTACCATTTTGTATTCTCAACAACAGTATGAGAGAGTCGGTTTAACAGCTGCACCAATGGAGAATGCACACCTTTGTATTTTGTATTTTTCTTATTTTAAGTTAGATTATCTTTTATATGTTTAAAGAGCATTTCTTCATCTTTGAATGCCCATTTATGTCTTTTTCCCATGTTCTACTAGGTTTCATTCTTACTCTCAATCTTAAGAGCTCTTTATATATTTATGTGATTAATTCCTTGTCAGTAATACAAGTTGCAAATATTTTCTCTAGTATTTTCGTTTTGCTTTTAATTTGGTTCATGTATTTGTCTGTTTATATTAATGTACTTGAATTCATAATTCCTTTCTTATATTATTTCTGAATTTGGGTTAAAGAGTTTCCATATCTCAGGTTACAAAGGAATTTATCCCTGTATTCTGTTAATTATATTTTTTAAACTTTATATCTGTGAGCCATTTATTTGTTGCATGGTACAAGAGAAATGAATGTAATTTTATACTTTTTATGGATGGGTACCTTATTGTCATAATGCCATGTATTTTGAATATCTATCTTTTTTCCAACAATTGATATACTACATCTAAAATATACATATGGATTTCCATTTGCTCTTAAGGATGATTGTAGACTTTCTGTTGTGATCTATTCTATATTTTTATACTAGTATCATAGTGTTTTAATTAGAGAGCCTTCATGGTAGAAGGCTTACGTTACCTCCTTGATTGCCATATTTTTCAAGTTTTTTCGTGTATTTCTTACGTTACCTCCTTGATTGCCATATTTTTCAAGTTTTTTCGTATATTTCACAGCTGATAGTATTATATGTTAACTCCAACACAATATTAAATAGCAGTGTATATATATAAAGCATTTTTGTCTTTCTCAGATTTCACTAACTACTTCCTCTGTTTCTCATTAAATAAAATGCTGTGGTTTAACCAAGGTATAAAAGTATCTTACATGTTAGGGAAGAATACATTGATTTCAGCTCTTTTGGGTAAACACCAAGGAATGCAATTGCTGGATTGTATGGTAAATTGATATTTTGTTTTGTAAGAAAATGCCAAACTGTCTTCCAAAGTAACTTTGCCATTTTGCATTCCTACCAGCAATGGATGAGAGTTCCTGTTGCTCCACTAACTGTTACTTTTTACTTACTTGTTGCTCTCTTCAATTCTGTCAATTTTTGCTTCATGGATTTTGTTTCTTGTTAGGTGCATATGTGTTTATATTTATTATATCTCTCTTATGAATTAACCCTTTTATCATTATATAATGTCCCTCTTTTTTTCTATTGTTTTGTTGTTGTTGTTTAAAGCCATTCCAGTTCTCTCATGTTGGCTATTGCATGTTGTTTTTTGTTTGTTTGTTTGTTTGTTTTGTTTTTCCATTCTTTTACTTTCTGGTGTTATTTGCTTTCAGCCTGAAGAATTTACTTTAGTACTTTTTGTAAGGGAGGTCTGTTAAGTGACAAATTCTCTCCACTGTTAGCCCTCACTAATTGCTAGTTGATTGTTCTATTGCTTTTGACAATAATTTATCCCTGAGGAATAAATTATTCCATAGTCTGATAAAATTAAATTTGAGCTCTTTGAAGAGGTAGTCTTTGAGGCCAGTCTTTGATGCTGTTCTAATCCCCAAAAGGCTCATTTTATCTCTCTTTTTTGGTTCTCTCCATTAAACTTCCAGCTGCCCTGTGGTTTCACTTGTTGCTGTCAAGGAACTGACAATCCCTTCTAATTGCTTACCGTCAATGCCCCCATTGTTTTTGACAGTGCCCTCAGTCTTGAACTTCTACATTTCAGTGAAAATAAAGTCAGTCCCCTTAGAGAGAGCTGTGAACTATGAAGCACTCTGTTATGAATTTCCACTCCCCCTGGGGAGAATCTCTGTGTCACTGCTTTTGAGCATGGTATGAAGATAGAGTGACAACTCTGATCTATAAGTGGGTCAGTGAGTGGGGGCATTATCCCCAGTTCTCAATTCACCTTCCATTATGAAATTTCTCTCCTATGAATAAGGTCAGGGTGGATAATTGGGACCCAATATTATCTGCCTCTACTGCATGGAGTAGAACATCTGTGCTCTGATTGGTAGCTGAGTTAAAGAAGTAAGCCCTAGACCTCTCAGCTGATTTTGCCTAGAACAGAGCTTCTACAACCAACAGCTGGCAGGATGTAGATGAGAAATCCTGGTAGTCTGCCATTCTTGGAGAGAAACTGTAGCTCTAGGTTGAGAAATGGGAGGAGAGGGAAGCCTAATTTCTTGGCTACACTCACCCAGGGTGGAACTTCTATTTATATGGTTATTTTTCTTTGTCATGTTCTCTTATATTTATGTTTTTATCCATTTTTCATTAATTGGGTTGAATAGTGATTTACTTTTTTTAATGATTTTTTAATAAAGCACTGACTTTTACATTTTCTTATTATTCCTAAGGCTTTTTGTTCTTACTCATTACTTTCTGCTTTTTTTTCTTTTATTATATCATTTCTTCCATTTTCTTTCAGCAGTTTTTTAATATTTTTACTTGTATATTTAATGCATTTATTTGCATTCATGTATTTTTATTGATTTAAGTAGTTAATGCTGTGAGTTTTTCTATAAAGTCTTTTAAATATTATCTTATAAATTCTAGGATATGCTGATTTATATTATCATTATTGTTATTTAAATTATTTATGAAATTTCAGTATGTATTTCCACTTTGGTCCAAGAATTTATTTGTTTCAGTGTAGAAAAACCTTTCTGATTTCTTACCTTGTTATTAAAGTCTAGTTTTCTTACAGTGCGATGAGAGATTGTTGTTAGTATTAATCTTGATTTATGAAGCTTATTAAGTTTGTCTTTCCAAGCTAATATATGGTCAGTTTTCACAAATGTCCTATGTATATTTTTGAAAATGTATTCATTATTATCTAGTGCCAATTTCAATATATTATGATGTATATATTTCTACTTGTGTTACATTTTCTGTATCCTTGTTTATTTTTGTCTACTTACCTGTATTGGATTGAGAATAGTGTGTGAAAGACTAATCATACTATGTATCTCCACCTATTTATTCTTGCAACTCCTGTGGTTTCTACTTTTGGAAGGAAGTTGCTATGGGATTTTTTACATAGATGCCTCATTTGATGAATTAGCCAGATAGTGCATTGTGATTTGTTATATTCTTGCTTGTATAGTTAGCCATTTTACTCCTTTCTTTTTATCCATTTTCAGTGTTTTTCTCTTATTCCCACAAGTGGGGACCAAAGAGTGACATTACTTTTTTGTATTCATAGAATCTGTTTTAGAGTTTCCCTAATTAAGGACTAAAATAAATATATATCTATTATTCAATTTGTGGTTTGATTATACTCAGTAAGTTCCACAGAAGAGTATGTGATATCTCTCTGATAATGTCTACACTTAAAATAAGCTCCAAATATATTGTAATATTAGTTATTATATGTTTAAACCACTGAACTATTTGCTAATATAGCCAATTTGACCAACCGTCCAGATAAACCCAAATAATGAGTTACATCAAAATGCACTGCAAATGTGTGTACTCAGGACTCAAAAGGCACAGAAACACTGCCAAATTCATTCAGTGCAGAGATTAAAATGAACTTCTGATCTTACTCTTTGAAATATGGGCATTCCACTATAATTACCATCAAAATCATGGCAGTAGTTGGATTGACACTTCAAAAGAAATACCTCTAGTTTCTAAAACACTTTGCAACAAGTACTTTAAACATAGTGTTTAAACAGAAATCTTGATAGAAAGATTCTCTGCCTCTTATATTTTAAAGTTAGTTAGTTTTTAAAAATTGACTTTTTGGAAGAAACAGGTGTATGACCTTTTAGGCAAAAGATGCAGAGGCAAAAAAAGAAGTCACTTCACTTTCAGAGATTAAAAAAAAATAAACAGTATAAACGACTGCAACAGATGTTCTATTGAACATAGTATCAAGGAAAACATCAGGAGATTGTAAGCAGGAAAGACTATATATTGACTTCATGTGTTTGTTTTTATAAAACTACATTATCTATATTCAAGTGTAAACACCTACATAACATGGTTCACTAGAATATGTTTACTAAATGCCACTGGTGATTTTATGAGTACCTTTCTTAATTATTTGGGTTCATTCATACATATCATCCATATTAGCAATCAATGTCAGAGTGAACTCATTAAATCTACCACTTATCTAATGACTTGCATTTCTCTGAGTGTCTGTGATAGAGTACTGTCAAGTGTTTTTCAAGATCCCACTTCTAACATTTACTTGTAAATAATCATATTTTTCCTCACAAAATATCTATGTCAAGAATGAATTTTCTTTTCTTATATATGATTTTTAATAATTTTGTTAGATTATTTTTCACTTTTTGATTTACTACCATTTTTTTTCTTTTTTTAAGATTTTATTTATTAGAGAGAGAGAGAGAACATGATCGGGGGAGGGGAGAGGAAGAGGGAGAAGCAGACTCCCCACTAAGCAGGGAGCCCGATGTAGGGCTGGAACCCAGGACCCTGAGATCATGACCTGAGCCAAAGGCAGACGCTTAACCAACTGAGCCACCTAGGAGCCCCTACTACCATTTTTTCAAACGAGCATCTTCTGAACAGGATTAAGTTTAACACCAATGAATTTTTCCTAAATGGTGAGAATGTAGTGCCCATACTTAATGTGATAAAGGCTGATGGTTCATCAGGTTATGGTTATAGCAACAGCATTTTAAATAATTTGTAACATATACTGATGATCATAATAGATTGAGTAGAGAATTATAAGGTGCAGGTAAGAGGTAGAAAATAATATTGAGTTGAAGAATATTGAGGAATAAAGATCCTTGTAAAGGTGAAAACATTTCAGCATAAATGAGGAAATAGAATACATGGAATCTTCAATTAAACATTCAAAAACCATCAAATGAACCCGTAGTATATTCTAAGTACTTTACAGTTAGAGGGATAAAGATCTCCCCATGTTTTCATTCAACATGTTACTATCATTTTTATTTTTAGAAACTACTACATGCTTAGAACTCTGCTGGATCTAGGCACTGATGATGCAATGATGAGCCCACCCTGGCATAACTCATGCATTTGCAGAGCTTATAGCCTGGTTGAAAAGATAGACATTAATAAAACAGTTACACAAATAGATGTAAAAAAAAATGACAACAATGTTAAGAGAGAAGAAGTATGTAATGCCCAGTGTGCATACAATAGGAGGGTCTGGATTAGTTTGAGTGCAGTAGGACATGGAAAAGACTTCCCTAAGAAAATTTCAATACAGCAGAAATCTTAATTTTGGCAAGGTTGAAGTAGAGTGTTCTAGATGGTAGGAATAGCATATACAAAGTCTCTCTGGCTAAAGGGAGCAGAACACAGACTACATTTGAGTAACTAAATAAAGGCTCAAAATGTTTCATTGACAGTCTAAGTTAACATGGTCAAAGGGGACAGATGAAGCAGGGACTTATTGTTCAGGTTAAGTAATTTACCTCTGTCAAATGGTGTGCTAGAGTCAGCTTACACTGACTTTCCATGGGTGATTGTGCACATCTTTTGCCAACTCTTCACTCAGCGATGTTATATTGCAGGCTTGAAATTTACTATGCTATACAGGTTACACTATAGGAGTAACCTATGGAAATTTTGCAACTCTACAAATTAGGCGTTTTTTATCCGCCCCGCCCCCCAAGTCTTCCCTGCCAACTGATTGTCAGACACTTAACAGTATAACACTGCCTCCATCTTTCTAATAATAATGATAAAAAAAAACCTTGCAATCTTTTGAAATGGAGGCAGAGCTAAGGATGTGCGGCATGATCAAATTTACATTTTGAAAAAGAAAAAGTACTCCGAATGCAGGATGGAGAATGGATTGAAATGGAGATGTAAGTTCAGAGAAAAACAATATAAAGCTATTACCAGTCTAGCACAAAGTTGATGGTAGTTGGACAGGGTAATGGGGTTAGAATTAGAAGAGATTTTCAACATTGTCCTATTTTCTGATTAAATCTAGAAAGCTCCAAATGGCAGTGGGCACAAAGGGGTGATGATTTTATGGTTTGAAAGATGAATTAGAGTAATTTGAAAGGAATAGACAAATTATGTACATGATGTTAGGTGAGTTTTCAATACAAGAGCTCGTGTTAAGCACCAAAGGGTCAGATGCTTGGATGGAAATGAAGTAAGTTAAATAGACTCTAAAATTTCCAATAGAAATAGAAAAGAATTCTGGAGGATGGTATCAGTAGGGATAGAGAATTGGATTAGTAAATATCATGGACTTCAAAATTGAGGTAGTGGTTAAATTATGCTAAAGATGTGGAAGCAGGAAACAAAGAGAATGCTGCTTTTCTCTTAATCTATAGAAGTCTTAGAGCAGTTGGGAAAGGCGAGGTGCCATTAAGAAGAAAATGAAAGAGGGGAAATGCTCAGTTCAGACAAATGTGCATTGGAAGAAAAATATTGAGGGTATCTCCATGGCAGCTAAGTCCCAGCCAGATTCTCCATTTTACTTTGAAGCAAAGCCTTTTAGAATCTGTCTGTCCACTGCTTGGCACATTGAGGGCTGGGAAAAGGGACAGCCATTATTGAAAATTGGCTGGAAGGATATGCAGGTGGACGGAAGAGAGACAAATGAGCAGCTGGAAAACACTAATGAAATGTTTGTAATAAGGTAGTAGCTAAGACTTAAGAAATACTGTCTTACATTTTCCCAGATAGTAACTCCAAGAATAAAAAGTGATTACTTTGACTTCTTTCACCATTCCAAGCATTTCTTGCTAGAAGTTCCTTCTATAAACATATCTAACTTACAGTATTCAGTGGGAATTTTGATAGAAACTTACCTTAGTGTTTGACTGGGCAGAGTAAAAGATGACACTTGCCATCAGTTAGCAGAGCATACAATGTCCTTGGAGTAAGAGTAAGAGATTACACTTGCCCGGTTAGTAGAGCATGCATTTATTCTGTTAGAATCACATTTGAGGGCATTTCCCTCAAACTCAGCACATAAGTCCCTCAGATTCTGATAAATGAAAACATTTCCTCAATCATCTTTTGGGTACTGATTTTTAGTCTAGAAATGTTTCAGACATTTTAAGATCAAATCACAGTACATAATTGATGCAAATTTAAAAATTGTATTTTTAAAGTATGGAAATTATGGCTACCAAACGTCAAAAAATATTTAGTTAATATATTTTATAATGTTATAGTTGACTCACAAAGTTAGCCAGAAGTGAAATTTACTATGCATAGACTATAATCATTCCTCCTTTTCAAATATCATATGTGTATATATGCATATGTGTATATATGTATATATAGAGAGAGACTACAGTCATTTGTGTGTATGTATGTATGAATGTGTATGCTTGTGTATACACACACACATATATATATGTCTTTCTAAGTTTATGTGTATGTGTGTGTGTGTATCTATATGGAGAGAGAGAGGACAAGACCTTGACTTTTTTACATTAGGTTCTTTTTTTAGATTTTATTTATTTGTCAGAGAGAGAGAGCACAAGCAGGGGGAAAAACAGGCAGAGGGAGAAGCAGGCTCCCCACTGAGTAGGAAGCCCCATGTGGGACTCGACCCCAGGACCTTGGGATCATGACTTGAGCCAAAGGCAGATGCTCAACCAACTGAGCCACTCAGGCATCCCTTTACATTAAATTCTGCTATGGTTGCCTTAACAAAAGAGGAAACAACTGTAATAGACATTTTAACTATGAGCTATTTCAAAACATCAAGAAAAGTTTATTAACGTAAGGCTTGTAGAAGAATCTTCCTCAGTATATTGCAATAGTGTGAAAAATTGATGGCCTTACTAAGGAGAACTTTTTTTTTATTCTTTTTTTCTCCAATAATTATATTGCTTAGTTATTAAAGGGACAGTATTAAAGTTGGCTAAACTTGATTAATCTAAATATTTCTACCTTCCAGGAGGGAATATGGACAAGACTTTATCTCCCTTCAGAGACCTGGCAAATACAATACAAAATGTCCAATCATGACATAAAATTTCTAAGACTTTTCTTTTTTATGAACAAGTATTTTTTAAATTTGGACAAGTAACAATTAATTTAGAAGAGGGGAACCTCTTGGACTTTGATGTATTGTGTTTAATAATACTGAACACCAGTTTTTTGGTTTTTTTTCTACTGAACACCATTTTTTGTTTGTTTTGTTTGTTTATTTTTTATTTTTTGGTTTAAGGAAGGGAGATTTATTTTTTTTATTTAATTTTATTTTATATTGTTATGTTAGTCACCATACAATATGTCATTAATTTTTGATGTAGTGTTCCATGATTCATTGTTTTCGTATAACACCCAGTGCTCCATGCAGTATGTGTCCTCCTTAATGAACACTATTTTTAATAGATTTCTCTAAACATTTTTTTCTACAAACATAGATTTCATCCACACAGGATGGAGACTTTTCAGGAACATGTCCCTGAAGAGTTAAGATGTTATTGTACTGTAAAATTACTGGAGTGATTCTTTTTGACAAGATGGTAATTTATTTTTAACCTTTTTGTTTGATAGGTTTTTTTTTCTATAATGAACAGTTCCTACTTATTTAATAAGCTTTATTATGTAATAGGATAATTGAACAAATCAATTAAAATGTCACCTGAAGTTCTTCATGCTGTTTTCTAGAACCACACTTAGTAAGTCTACAACTTGTTTCCCACAGCCTTAATTTAAATAAAGTCAGCAATTATGTAGCTCCTATGTTTTAACCTTAGTCCCAGCTCAAATATCCACAAACCTTTTAATCCTAACACGTACAACTGTTTATCAGTCATTCTTAATCATAAAATCGCCCTGGGGATGTATTAAAATGTGTATCTTGAACCCTACCATGCATCAAAAAATAGTATATCCAAGAGAAGACCTGGCCATCTGATTTTAAAAATCCTCACTTTCAATAATCTTTATAATCAAACTAATTTGAAAATACAATCGTGCAAGATGACCTAGACCACAAACCAGTATCTTCCTCACCTACTACTGCCTGTAGTCATATGCTCGTAGCATCTCAAGCCAATTTGTTCTATTTGTTGGCTTCTTTGAAGTGCAGAAACTCACAGTAGTACATTTCATCAGGGAGTTGTAGGAGAAAAGGCAAGTACCATTAAGTTAGCTGGTGTCCTCCCCCCACGAAAAAAAAGTTAGCCAGTGACCTAACCCTGCAGTAGCAGCTGGGGTTGTGATACAGTAGGGCCATGGGAAGGGAAAGATACTCTCACCAAGCTTCCAACATTTTTATTGTTTGGGTCACCTTTCTTACTGATCTTTCTGTCTTTTTTTTTTTTTCTTCCCCCTCCAGACTGTGGTCTGATTTATGAGCCTTCCTTCTAATCTCTGCTCTGTTTTGACCTCTGACTTTTGATATGACTATGATAATCTCATTCTGGTTTCTGATATCTTTCTTTTCTTGATCACTTGGGTTTGGGACACTAGACCCTCAAAAATCTCTTTTAAAATGAACAGTCCAAAGAGTTTCTACCAAAAGATTTAAGTTAGTTATTCTGGAGAGAGACAGTAACAATAGTGAATTGACTCAGGTAGAGAAATACCCTAATTGATCTAGATATTCTTCTTTGACCAGATCCATTGAATTCTGACATAGATTCACTGCATCAGGCTATAATGTAAATTAATTTGACACACATCAGCCAGATATAGCTTATTTTTAATTGTGTTAATATATGGAAAATGAGACAATAATTTCTATTAATGGAATACTAAAATTTTAACTTTCTTTTTTGTTTTAATATAGTTGATGCACAATGTTACATTAGTGCAGGAGAACAACATAGTGATTTCAACTTCTTTATATGGTATGCCAATGTTTCTGTGTAATGTCATTCAGAAGATACTATCCTGAGGTTTGAAATCATACTTTGGAATCAATTGAAGAACCTGGCAAACTCCAGTCAGACACACTGGAGGTACATTCAACACACTAACAATAATTATGTTAGTGTACAGAATTATCTGCCACCGTGGTTTATAATCCTTGGGTGTTTTTCTAGAAGCTGGAACTAACCTTGTAATTCTTATGCTCTGAACCATTTTTTCCTCAAGATTATCAAAATTTAAGAAATCAAGGGTAAGGAGCTTCAGATGTGAGTATCAGTACACACCAATACACATCTCTGGCTAGTGACCAAATCAATGTTTTGCATCTAAACATTACTACCCATTCCTTCTCATCCCCTTTTTTGCAAAAGAGCCCACTTCAATTTTTTTGCGTATTATCCCAGCCTTTCTGGGTCTGATATCTGCTATCTATCTCCTTAATTTAATTCATTTCCAGGAAATTAAGCATTTTGTCTGATACCTGGCACCTAGACTAATTTTTCTTTTACCTTCCTTAGTTGTCTTCCCCGTGAGGTTTGCAATCTCTGCGTCCAGCTTTTTCTTCATCTGTTCTACTGCCTAGTCATGGGATATGTTTCTGTGTTGGATAACATTTACCTGCTGTATCTGTTATAAAAAATAGACAATAAGCAACAACGCTGTGCAACATGGATAAGAATCGCGTCTTCCTATTAGTTTTACAGTCATTCATCTTTGGCCTAATATATTCCGAGTAATTCTGTGCAAGAGGACACAGAACTGAGTAATTTCAACAAGTCTGTATTCTCATGGTGCTTACCAAGTTCTAATAATTTTGAAAAGCAATGAGGTAGAGTCAGATGCATCTCAAATTGAGAGTTAGGATACCAGGGACAAATGATAACTTTACCATTCTCTGTCTCTTAATCAATGTGGCAAGATTTGATCACCAATATTCCTATTTCAGCCACCACTTTAGCCTCTATAATAGTGCATTTAAACGTTATTTGATTATTTTATTGCCTTTTGGCATTATTTTATGAAAATTAATATAAACTGGAAACATAAAATTGCTGCTTCTATGATCATGTATTTGAGAGAAAGATGGAAATCATTATGTACTTTTAAAGTTGCAAACTTTGTCATTGTAAAAATGAAAATATATCACCAATGATACTAACAGTTTTTAGCATAAGAAGGATTGGAGAGAGCTTTAAAATTATGAAATTAAACAGTTATTTAAAATGAAAAGTTCACAAGCCCATTAAGCATTCCATTTGGGAAAGAAGAAATTTATTTCTAACACCTTTATTAGTATAATAAAGCCGGTGTTTAAATTTCTTTTACCTTCAGCACACTACTTATATGAAATATAAATTCAGCCTCATAGTCTCTTACTGATTCTCTTCCTCAGTCACTTGTAAAAGTCTTCATCAGCCAGGTCTTCTTTTGATTGTTGTATCAAATTACTTTCTTTCAAATAAGTGTCACTTCAAGCAAAGCTGAGAAGTAGAAATTTCCTTTTATTGTTTATAAGTCACTCCAAAAATATGTTTGCAAAAATAATTTATATATTGTGTAATTCTTGGGAAAATATACATTTTACACTATTGTTAAATATTTTATCGTTCTCTGGGAGCATTCCTGACCCCAACCCATAACATACATCTCTCTCTTGCTTTTTTACATTTCCCTTCAGACGTGTTTTCTTTACAGGTTGAAAATCCTGGCAATACCAATAAGGCATGTTATAAAAAGTTTAAAGTGTTATACATATAGTGGCTGTTATTAAGTAGCTTTTAAATTAAAAACAAACAAAAAGAAATATGACCTGATGCAGACCCTTTAGATAATGTTCTGGACTTGTGTATTAAAATGTCAAATGTCAAACTGTTGTTGTCAAACTGTTTATATCTGTACCTTGGGAAATTATCTGACAGAATGCACTACTCTTGGGGAATGCAAGCATTTCTTCCTGTTTAATATTCCTGTAAATGTATTTTATATATATTTTACGTATATAAAATCAGCCAAGCACAAGGAAATATAATCCAATGTAGCATGAACCTAAATCTTATCTCATTTTACACAGAAATAAATCTTTTCCCTTTCCCACCCCTTAGAGAAATTGGCACATTGTGATGAAAGGATCTAAATGTTCTTTCACTGCAGTTGAGATCGGGGGAATATGACTATTCTGATCACTGCTGGTTCCAGCCCACTTCCCTCAGCAGCACACATTCATACTCACGGGACTGAAGTGATGCTGGGAACCTCTGCCCACAGCCCACCTGTACTCTCCCCCCTTCACACATTAACAGTGTGTGGGCCCAAGCCATTTGAGTCATAAAAAATGAGACAAATACGTGGTCTGCAAGTCTTGTTCCATTATTTGTCCTTGGGGATTGTCTGTCTCCTTGTGCAAAGGGAAAGTCCTGTAGCATCTGCAGTTATTTATACCTTGTTCTGTCCTCCACCTCACTTCCTTAGGGCTGTAGGGCATTATTTCAGTTTGGGCCAGCATAGCTCTCACATCACAGTGGCTCAGAAGGATGCGAAAAAGTCTCCTTCCCACTGCCCTGCCTGTTGGTTTGTGCCTATGTTGACTTAATGCTTCATAAGGTTAAATGTGCAAGTTTACATTAAACAGAAGACCTCAGTTTTTCTGCTTTTCAACAATGGTTTCTTGAGTGGCCTTAGGTCCACTCAAGAAGATGTTGCTATATTCATCATGAAGGACTGTGGTGTATATCCAAATATAAGCTGATATATTGATACTCTGGGTCAAGTGAGTTCAGTGGAGAAAACTGAAAGCCTGCATCCTCATTGCTTCATTATGGTGACTAAGATCAGAGGCCCTACATCAATACTTCTCTACTATTTGTTCTAGGAAATTTTTGCCAAAAAAGGTAAGGCTGTAAGTCATTAAAGATTTTTGTTAGTCTCAGGAACTCCCCTAAATTCTATTAATTCAAACACTAGATTGTTAAACCAGTTTACTTCTTAGGACAATAGTTTGTACATGTGGGTAGAGCTCTTACTAGGACAATAGATGACTCTACTGAGCTAATTTGCTTGCCTATCAAATAGCTATTTACTCATTGAGACTGTATCTTCACTGTGTCCATCAATGAAAACTATTATAATACAGTGTTTGGCCAATGCCAGTGAAATCCAACATGGAAAGACTCAACTTAAACTATTACCACCAAAAACTCTAAACCCTATCATTACCCACCCTTAACCTCCCCTCCCCTGAGCAAATACTAACACTCTGTCAAGGTGGGATTCTCCCTTACTGCAGAAATAAACTAGACTTTGTTTGGTCAACAGATTATTCTGATTGGTATTGGAGAGGAAATCAATACATTAATTTTCTAGATCATGTGAATTTGGTAGTACAAGCAACTATCCTTAGGCTAGTCCTAAATAATAATAATATATATAATATATAATAATAATAATATATATAATAATAATAACTTAGCTGGTTTTTGATATTTTAAAATTTGAATCTCAATTTTGAAGAATAGATTTAAAAAAATCAACGATAACCCTATACATATGACCCTACTCCAAGCCAAATCTCTCAGGCAGTTTTATGTGATTATAGATTTACCTTGTCTTTCTAGAGCAGATAAGGAAAAAAAACAAAAAGAAAACATATATATATATTTGGGAACTTAGATAAGATTTTATAAAAGTGTTTTCTAAATGTTAGTGAAGCCTAACTGAAACAGAATAAATTTAGGCAATGTGTAAAAACAAAGCTTCTATTTTGCATTAAGGGAAATCTTGCCAGTAGATGGAAAATCACCCCTGGACATCCTTTCCTGACCTGGGATTTTTTTTTCATGTGCAGCTCATGAACACGGGCCATTCATTGGATTAACTGAATTAGCAGCTCTAACTCATATTCTAAGCTTTATCTGCAATAGATTTTGAAGATGATTTGACAATTTGAAAGTTTATTTGTATCAGCCTGAGGTTCTTTACATAGATGGTGATATTATAAAGCAAATGCCACAGTAAAATCAATTTTTCCTTTAATATATCAGCTCTTTGAGTATTCTATTTCTTGTACTGTCCTAGAAACTTATTGTTTAGCGTTTCCCTGGGTAATAAAGATGCATTTTTACTGTGTGTATGTGTGTGTGCGTGTGTGTGTGTGAGTGTGCGTGCGTGCATGCACACAGATGCAGGAGTGCATGCACTCTCTAACAGACTAGAATCCTGTGCTTTCCAAATATAAAGTATATGTATTAGGGGTGCCCTTGTGAATGATAAGAAGCAGCTTACTTATTTATTTGTTTGATTGATTTTGTTTTTAACTATTCCCTTATGTTAAGTAAGCTGTAGCCTCATGCTGTTTCATCTTAAAAATTTTTTTTTTCCTTGTGTCTTTTTTGAGTAATTTTCCTTGCCAAAAAAAATTAAATATTTTTATTTCTTTTTTATCTTCTCTGGAAAACTAAAATGATCTGAGGGTGGAGACTCAAGCAAAATATATTATTAACTTTGTATCACCATTGATTTAGTTCTTTAATAAATTACTAGAAATATTTGGACTTCTTAATGAGTTTTATATATTGATCAGTTTACATAAGTAGTATGTTTTGTTGTTTTGCTAGAATAATATTGTGGTCTCCAAGTCTGTTGCTAGGAATTCACAGTTTCCACCATCTGCTTCTGTCTTCTGCATATAAAAACATAATCAAGTCTGGTTGTGTGAGCGTGTGTGTGCGTGCCTGTGTGTGCCTCTTTCTCTGTGTATGTGTGTCTGTCTGTGTTTAATTCTAGAGGATGAGGGGAAGATAAAATTAAAGAATCTATTCTAAATCTTTATAAATCAATACTAAACATTTGAAATGAAAAAAGCTCACAATGATTTTCACACACACACACACCTACCATTTTATTTAAACATATTCTGAAATGATATTCAAAAGAATGGTAAGCATTGGAACTTCAGTTCTTTTTCCACTTGTTAATTAAAATTTGGAACTTCAGTACTATATAAGGTAGTATGTTTCTTCTAGGATCTCCCTTTAAAAAAACCAAGTAAATAAACCTCTTTAGGCATCCCTAAAGAGGCTGTGTTCTCCCCATAGTTATTTGTCATCTTATGATTCCAACCTTCTTCTTACTTCAATTTGAGACCATGTCCTGATATTTTGTCACTGCTATTATCCTTCTGTCATGATAGGTTATCTTTAAATACCTCAATCATTTCCCTTCTGTGATCTCCCTTGTATCCCAGGGGCTAGAAGCCTGGTAATTCTGTATCTCAGGATCCCTGCCAGGAAGCTTCTAGGTTCCATTTTACCAGTGAGAGACACTCAGGAGAATTCTAGCAAGTAGAAGAGAAGCAGAAGCAGTAACTGTTGCAAGAGGCAGCGGCAGGCCAGAGGGGTTTGCCGACCACAGACATGAGGTTTCCCCAGCACATTCTGATTTCCTGGATCAGTTTCTCTGGCCTTCACTCTGGCAGGCCTTCCTATTTCTTCATACTTAATATTTTCCTGCATGAACTACTTAGAACTATGAATAGCTTTTGTTTTTCTAAGGGACCCCGAATGCTACAAATGTTCCTAGAGAGGCAAATTTTGCCATCTATAATGATTTCATTATACAAACAATTGACAAACCTTTGCCTTGATTTCTGCTGAGTAATCAGAGGCAAGATCCAAGACTATATCAAACATTTTGTTGAATTAGGCAATTTTTTTTGATCCAATAGACAGTAAAATTCTGCCATATATTTTTTTTCATGTAGAACTTTACATATACACTTAAGTATTGTTAAAGAATATTAAACAGATTTTTTGTTGTTATGGAATATTAAAACAAAATTGAAGAAAAAGACTCAATATAGATATCAGGAATATATATTATAGTTTAGTCCATAAGTAGATTCTGTTGTGTTTATAACTGATGATAAATTAATGAAGAGTGAAAATCCTTTCATGCTGCTTTTTATCTAAACACAAAAGTATTGCTAGAGCAATTGTGCCTATAGCTTGCTTAATGTTCATATTAAGCATTATTTTGTTCAACCTTTTTTCAATTTGTAAAGAAACTGAAAATAGGACTAATTAACACTTATTATTGGGCATCTCCATTTGTCTCAGGTCCTGTGTTTCACATATCTTAAATTGTTTAATCTAGATAAATGACTTACATGACAGTTGCTATCATTCTAATTTTACAAATACAGAGACAGATTAAAAGAGATAAATGATTTTCCCCATGTCAAAAAGCCAATTGGAATTAGAACCAGCATTTGAGCCAAGTTCTATCTATTCTTTAACATACCTTCCTTCTACTATGACAATATGCTCCCTCCTATGGTTTTGTATTATATTTTGCCGTAGAGTTTGGAAAGAATCATTAGTATGTTAACTGGTCTGTTATAATTTCTGGATATTTAAGTAAAAATTATTACTCAAATCTTGGACAGAGAATATTTGATGCATTATAATTATGTGTTTTTATATTCAGGCAGGAAAATGACAAGATCTAGACTTTAGTTCCTAAATCCTAAACTGCTCCAGAACAGGATATGTAGTCATTGGGTTATATGATTGAGAAAATTAGTGAAGATGCGTATGTATGCTCTGGGCCCTGGGATTTCATGATTCCATAATGACCACATAGCTGACACCCTGAGGGTTAAGTGGCACTAGTCACCTTAATCATAAAGAGGGCAGTAGATAAAGTGCTTCTACTGGGAAGTTCACAGCCTTCTTAGTCCTACATCAAGGGACTCATGTGCGTTAGGATTCATTCTACCAAGAGGCTTAAGAGATGATATTAAAGAATAGGCTTGAGGGGCGCCTGGGTGGCTCAGTCGGTTAAGCATCTGCCTTTGGCTCAGGTCATAAATCCAGGGTTCTGGGATCGAGCCCTGTGTCAGGCTCCCTGATCAGCTAGGGAGTCTGTTCCTCCCACTCCCTCTCCCTGCCCCACCCTGACTCATGCTCTCTCTCTCACTTGCTCTCTCAAATAACTAAATCTTTAAAAAAAAAAAAATAGGCTTGAGAGGCAGAGTCTTTAATCGGGAAGGAGTTCTGGAGAAATGTTTGGGTTGGGGTGAATTGGTGCTGCTGGGTGACAAGAATGTTTTTGTATAACATTCCTTTGATGAGTGAAAGACTCCTAAACTGAGGGAATTGAGGAAAGAACCAAGGGAACGCTCCTGTGGCTTGGGAAGACATTAATGTACAATTCTATAGTGAACATGATGAGTGTTCAGACCTTGGATGCTTTAACCAGTCTATTTGTTTGAAATATCTCAGGTCTACTTTGAGTTACCTTGCAACCATTTTAAGAGAGATTTTGAAAAGTCACTCCAAAGGTCATTCTCAACTGGCAGCTGACAATCAACAGTTGCTATGGAGACAGTGGCCCTTGCTCTGACTGGACCAAGTGCATATGACTCATTGGGGATGCTGAGGATTTGGGGTTTTTTTGTTTTTTTTGGTTTTTTAGATTTTATTTATTTATTTATTTATTTTATTTTTTTAAAGATTTTATTTATTTATTTGACAGAGAGAGACACAGCGAGAAAGGGAACACAAGCAACAGGCAGAGGGAGAGGGAGAAGCAGGCTCCCCGCTGAGCAGGGAGCCCGATGTGGGGCTCGAACCCAGGACCCTGGGATCACGACCTGAGCCGAAGGCAGATGCTTAACCAACTGAGCCACCCAGGTGCCCGCTATTTATTTCTTTATTTGGGGGGGTGGGGAGTGGAAGGAGGAGAGTGAGGGGGACAAGCAGACTCTATACTGAACTTAGAGCCCAATGTGGGACTTGATCTCCCAACCCCAAGACCATGACCTGAGCTGAAATCAAGAGTCGGATGCTCAACCAACTGAGCCACCCAGGCACCCCTGCAGATGCTGATGATTTCTAATTGGCCTTGAGAGTGACCTAGTGCTTTGGAAGCTGCCAGTTGGCTAACTACAGCACTCTGAAGATAACTTTGGAAATTATACTGACTGGCTAACTTCTTGTTTTTATAATGACTCAGGAGAATTGGGGAATTCCTAAGAAGGAAGAGAAGCCTGCTAAAGCTTATCTTGATGAAAAATGAATCAATAGTTCACAGTTGTGTCTCAGAGCCAAGTTAGGGTCAAAGAGACTCTACAGGAAGTTATATATATATATATATTACTAAATTAGTTATTTATAAACAGACTTGGGACAAGAGCAATCATAGTGTATTCCTGACTGCCTTTTCATCTACTTCTCAGTCATATGATAAATCTATTTCAGGTAGGTGAATAATATCAGATGATTTCTCTGAAATTCTTGACAAATCATTTTATTTCACTTGGATTCTTTTTTTCTGTGAGCTGAGAGAATTACAATGTACAGTTCTAAGTTTCTTCCAGTTATAAAAATTCTGTGGCTTTATGGCTATGTTGAAAAAAAAATTATATCATTATATGTCTTCCTTTTTGGACTGAGTATAAAGATGTGGGAAAAAAGATTGTTTATTTATTTGTTTGTTTTCCTGAGTAGTCATGTTTTACATATAGTAGGAACACAATGCCTGTATTTTTAGAATTGAATTGAATTTCATTTTCTTGGAAAGTAAGTTTAATTTGAAATCCATTGCATTCTTTGAAGCCTGGGCTGTGAGCCAGAGAACTGGCGAGCCTCTTCCCATTATCCCGTGTTTCCTGCTCTCTTTCTCTCTCTCTCTTTCTCTCTCTGTCATACACAAACACACACACACGCCCTCCAAGAGCCCTCTATAGTTTCCTCATCCCCACATCTTATTCAAAGACCTCGATTCCTAAAATATTCTTTATTCCAAAATTTCTTGCTCCATTTTGCCCCATCAGTCAAAACTTCCAAACGAATTTACTGGAGAAGTAGAGGGGAATAATCTCATTCGATTAATCAACTCTATGCAATGAGTGAAAACACTTTCATCTCTTGAATATATTTTAATTTTAGAAATAAACCTTGTTAACCTCAGTAAATGTGAACCTGAGATTGGTGACAACCCTCCTGTATAACAAAATAAGCTGACAAATATATTGAAATATAGTAAAAATTGGAGGATAGTCTGGGTGTCTAGGTTCAGAGTTGGCTTCAGTAACAAGATCCTATCTCCACCTCACTTCCAGCTTCTTCTCTTTCTTCAGTTTGAGTCCACAGACTCTAAAAATGCCCAAAGTTTGACAGTGCTTTTCAAACTCAAAGTAAGTATTGTGTTAGGATGACATCACCTGGCTGGGGAAGATTTTTTGTTTGTTTTTTGGTTTGTTTTTTTTTTAAGATTTTATTTATTTATTTATTTGAAAGAGGGAGAGAGCGCACAGTGTGGGGAGGAGCAGAGGCAGAGGCTGAGGGAGAAGCAGACGGCCGGCGCAGCAGGGAGCCCCATGTGGGGCTGGATCCCAGGACCCTGGGATCATGACCTGAGCCGAAGGCAGATACTTAACTAACTGAGCTACCCAGGCGCCTGGGAGAGGATGTTTTTAAGTAATTATTTTTATGAGTCACTTATTTATGAATGTGAAGAGCCTCTGTTTTTAGGAGAATCTCTGTAGAATACAACTATACAAAGAGGAGGGTTTTTTTTAATGCTTTTTCATACTACAAAGCAGCCAATATCTGTATTAGTTCATGTTTCTAAAATGAAGCTATTATCAGGTTAAAGATTGATGATATGAAATATAAGCATTACCATTCAGTGATATAAAACCAAATAATTTTGAAGTTCAAAAAATATTTTAACTGTAAGCAAAATCTACTTTGAAATATGGCAGCATAAATAAAACTAAAACATTAGACATTTGCAACCTAAAATATTAAAAATCACATATGGGGCACCTGGGTGGCTCAGTCGGTTGAGTGTCTGCCTTCAGCTTGGGTCAGGATCTCAGGGTCCTGGGATCCAGTCCCTCATTGGGCTTCCTACTCATTGGGGAGTCTGCTTCTCCCTTTCCCTCTGCCCCTCCCCCGCCCCCGCTCGTGATCTCTCTCTCTCTCTCTTGAGCTCTCTCTTTCTAAAATAAATAAAATCTTTAAAAAATTTTTTCAAAAAAATAATTTAAAAAATCACATAAAAAGTAAAATGAGATTTAAATACACTAAGGATGACATATGGAACATTTCAAGTGCTAAAGATAAATGAAACATTTTATATATTGTGCTATTTTACCAGATACAAACCAAAATGCAGTATTACCAATTATTTTTAAAGTCCGTGAATGAGTCATCTGCCTTCAGGATGAAACCATGATTGTCAGGTGATTTTCCTAAATTTTAATAGTGTATTTGTTTTGTTTCATTTTTGTTTTTGTTTTTTACAAAGAATGTTTCAGTGTTGACTAAATTCACATAAAAAATAGGCAATATGATCCATTGGAAAGATCATTGGGGTTCAAATCTTGAACATAGTTTGCAAGTCAACATCTCCCCACTAAAGATCAGGATGACTTTAATAAGTTACTTAAACTTTCTGTGCCTCAATTTTCTTGCCTATAAAATAGGAAATTTGGACTAAATGATTTATAAAAGCTCTACTGGAACAAAATGTTATTGATAACAACATCACTTTAAGATGACTCAAGAGAGCAAGTTATTTGACAGTAGACCTGGACACTAAACTATTGGAACATCTTGCAAGGAAGGAAGGATGATTCAGAGCTTAGATCTTAATGTTTAATCCATTTTGTAACTCTCTGTGTAGGGTTTTCAATAGTCAAACTTTAAGATAAGTAAATTGAAATGAATTTGAAATATTTTCAATAACCCCAACTTCTTGAACCAGTGGAAATTAGAATTACCTGGGAAGTTTGTTAGAAATACAGATTGAGTCATGAAGCCCATTCCCAGAGAGTCTGATTTGGGAAGTCCTTCGAGAGACCAAGGCATGTTAACAGTTATCCTCAAATATTCTGACCCAGGTAGCAAAATGGACACCGCTTTGACAAATATTCTTCTAAACCACTATGTTTTTGTTGTTGTTGTTGTTGTTGTTTTAAGATTTTATTTATTTATTTGACAGATGCACAGTGAGAGAAGGAACACAAGCAGGGCGAGTGGGAGAGGGAGAAGCAGGCTTCCTGCTGAGCAGGGAACCCGATGTGGGACTCGATCCCAGGACCCTGGGATCATGACCTGAGCCGAAGGCAGACGCTTAACGACTGAGCCACCCAGGCGCCCCTTCTAAGCCATTGTTAGAGCAGCATCTATAAAAATTCATAATAGGAAAACAATGGATGATCATGGAACCATCACTAAAGATTTTATTTATTTATTTGAGAGAGAAAATGAAAGACAGCACGAGAGGGAAGAGGGTCAGAGGGAGAAGCAGACCCCCTGCTGAGCAGGGAGCCCGATGTGGGACTCGATCCCGGGACTCCAGGATCATGACCTGAGCCGAAGGCAGTCGCTTAACCAACTGAGCCACCCAGGCACCCGGAACCATCACTAATACTAATCTTGTTTTAATTTCTGGCTCAGTGCCCATCTTCAAACACTGTAATGACTCATGATGAGTCCAGGGAAGGAAAATGGTAGCTACCATTTCTGAACTTGTCTCTCTACCCTTACCTAGTATATAGATGACAAGAAACCTTCTTCTGACTTACATATTCTTAATTTTATTTCACCCAGTTTCTGACTCCACCTTTGTAATAAACAAAAGCCTTGATTGTTTTTTAATTCTGTGTGAGAAAAAAGAATCAGGGTTTGGGGAATAAATCCCAGATCTAGGCTAAGGGATATAAAAATATGTCTATAGAATATGAATTGGGACTTTTTTAATAAGATTTTATTTATTCATTTGAGAGAGACAGAGATAGCAAGAAGAGAGCACGAGCAGGGAGGAGAGGGAGAAGCAGTCTTCCACTGAGCAGGAGCCCGATGAGGGGCTTAATCCCAGGACCCTGGGATCACGACCTGAGCCGAAGGCAGTCACTCAACCGCCTGAGCCATCCAGGCACCCCTGAGTTGGGACTTTTTGTCTGCATTCAAAATTGTCATACTTTTTTGGATTTGGGTAGTGGCACTCATCAATCACAATTGCAGAATAAGCTCGAGGGGGTTTCCTAACAGGAAAGTGGTAGACATAGTAAACAGCTTAAGCCAAACAGAAGTATTTCAGATCTACTTTATGAGTATTCTAGCAGTGGGAAACATTGAATGACAGGTAGGCAGAATTCTAAGTTGGTTCCCCAAGATTCCCTCCCTTTAATGTGCATAAATGTTTACCCAGCTATTCAATCCAACATTCATCTAGATGCTGCTATGAGGAGATTTTGAAAATGTCATTAAGTTCTCAAACCAACTGGCCTTAAAATAGATTATCCTGGGTAAGTCTGGAGTAATCAGATGAGCCCTTAAAAGGAAGTGTGAAATTTAATGTTGAAGATGGAGGTAGCCACATGGCAAGGAATGCAGGTGGGGTCCGGAAGCTGAGAACATCCCCTAGCTGATCATCTATAAGGAAATGGGGACTTTAGTTCTACAACTGTGAGGAAGCGAATAATGCCAACCACCTGACCACTTTAAAACACTCTTTCTTGGCCAAGCCTTCATATGAGAAGCCAGTCACACCAAACCCAGACTTCTGACCTATAGAACTTCGAACTAATAAAGTTGTGTTGTTTGAAGTTGCTAACTTGTGGTCTTTTGTTACAGAACCAACAGCACATTCATACAACCCCTCATTCAAGGTTAAATCACATTATCCATTAAGGATTGCAAATTCATTCAGGTCACAAGTTGGATATGACACTGTGATTTTAGTGATAACTATCTTTCACCACCCTCTAACTTTTTGAAAATGAATGACTTGCCCCAAAATAGCGATGTTAAATCTCCATTAAATATGAATAGTTGATTAACTAAAATGGCCTATCATCTGGCCTTATTGCTTTTAATCACTGTCATTGATATATATGATCTTATTTAACATTTATAACAATATTGTGAAAAAAGTATTATCCCTATTACACATAAGAGGAAACTGAAATTCAGCAAGGATAAGTGAATTGTGTTCCACAGTCTTGCAACAAGTTAATGAAAGAATTTGGATTCAAAATATATCTTTTAATTCTAATTTCAAGACGCTCTATGCTTTTCTACAGCTATGGCTCACGCCAGCTATTTCAGAGCTGGAATTGTGAAGATCTTTTATGGACTTGTTTAAGATGAAATGATTGATGTGTAATGTATGAGGCTCTTAACTGTGTGCTCTGGAAATTTAAAGAAGAAACTCTGAATTCAGTTTTTATTCATTGATATTCTTGGAATTAGAGCAGAAGCTTGTTAGCAAAGGAAATTAAGTCAGATTATTCTTTTGTAGTGTCTTACCTCATTCTGATCTGGTTTGCTGAACTCACCCTTAGCCCTCAGAAATGCGCACACACAACAGTAGACAATCCTAATTTTCTTCACCTTTATTGCTTCAGAAATTACCATCATTTGCTCCCAGTGGATGGAAACTCCATTCCCTCAGCACATCTCAACTAGTTTCCAACAAAACCTCACAGCAGTTAAGTATAGGGACATTTGACAACATGGATAACAAAGGTTTGAGTGTGAGCTCTGAAGCTTACTAGCTATAGAAACTTTGGCAAGTTAGTTAAAATTCTTTCTCCTTCATTTTTCTTCTCTGTGCAATGGGATGACAGTATATCAACTGGCTAAGCTTATTATGAGTATTAAAATATTTAGTACATGTGTACACTCAAAGTTGCATATACACAGTAAGTACTAGATATGTGTTAACCATTGTATTATTATTACTATTATTTATTATCTAGCACTTAGGAGAAAGCTTAATTATTTATATGTTTAATGTGCTGATCTTTTCAGCACTCTTCAGAATTTGAAATAAAAATCTGTTAAGGAAATAATAAAGATTCTGATACTGTGATTTTAATAAATCATTGAGAACTACCCATAAAATGGAGATCATCTAATTTCAACCTCAGATCACCTTGTGAGGTAAATATTACGTATGCAAAGTTAAATTTAAATTGCAAAGCTCTACTTAAAGGATCATATTCATTATAATTCATATTGTGGTTCATTATGTTATGGAACAAAATTTACTGATACTTTGTGATTCAACTACATATTTTATCTAGGCCAATCTATGTTGGCTAAATACGTAGACACCGGGCACCTGGGTGGCTCAGTCGGTTAAGCATCTGCCTTTGGCTCAGGTCATGATCCCGGGGTCCTGGGATCAAGCCCTGCATCAAGCTCTCTGCTCAGCGGGAAGCCTGCTTCTCCCTCTACCTCTGTCCCTCCTCCAGCTGGTGCTCTCTCTCTCTCTCTCTCACTCTCTGTCTCTCAAATAAATAAATAATCTTTAAAAAAAATATGTAGACACAAGCATGCCTCTATATTGTACCTCGTAAGTAAAGTAAAAGAAATCTAAGCATTCTTTTCAAATATCTGGAAAATTATCAGCATCCAACCTGATATTGTCTGAATTCTGAATTTCCAGTCTTCTGATTTCTAAAAGGTGTATGCACAGGCGTGATTCATCTAATTAACTTTATTTTAGAATACATCATTGTCAAGATCTTGAGGATTTGGATTCCCTAGGTCGTCTTGACTCGGCATTTCTTTCTGTCCTGAATCTTTGTCAGTGGGGATAAAAAAAGTTTGGTAATGAAAAGAAAAGAAAAGAAGTCTTTTGATAGTGGAAGGTTTAAAATGGATTAAAAGGTTTTTATTGGAATGTCTATTCATTAGGTGCATTAGGGGAAGACACTAAAAAAAATCGATGTTTGACTTTTACTTTAACCTTAAAATGTCATTAAATTCCACACATGAAAAGGTTGATGCAAACACCCTTTTTACTTAATTGACAACACTTCCATTCTCTGTAGCATTTTGTTAAAGAAAGGGAGCCTATGTAAAAGGTGTACGAAAGGTCAAACTGCAACTTGAAATATTTAGTGTTTAGGTAGGAGGTCTTTATGAGTGCAGACAGATTTAATAATTAATTTTTCCACTTTTTCCATGTAACTCATCATTGTTTTTTCAGGGGCATTCAGATGAATACTTTTTATAGAATAAGCTGCATAATTTATATTTGGGTATTATGATACTGTCCTGCCATTAATGGTTTTTCAGTAACCTTTCACCTGTTCTCACCGTGCTGCTAACCTGGAAGAAGTAATGATTTTTGTCTCATGTTATTTTTGTTATTAATATGCTTCCTCATCATAGTTGTTAATAATGCAGAAGAAGCAGCTGGCTTGTGGACAGAGCATTAATTCAATTAGTCACATTTACATACTTAGCAAAGGATATAACTTAATCCTTGTAGCTGTGAAAAAATGAATCCTACTTTTATAGGTGTATTATTAAAAAAAAATTCAATGCTCTGTTTCCCATCAGTGATATGTGACTTCTAAGCAAATAGCCATTAAGTTCAAGCTTTGTCTTCATAGCACTAGTTCCTAAGGTTTTTAAAATTCCAATTAGGCATTTAAAAATCTAACTCCAATAGATTTTGTTGGCAACATATTGCAAGGACACGTTTACATTCTAAAAATATACTTCTCTATTTTTGTTCGAATGTCAGAAGATAGACTATGATACCAAGTTCCCTTTTAGATGTGCTAAAAAGCTAAATTTTGCCATTTACCAAATCTACAAATACCCTGTGAAATTGCGGTTGACATTTGTAACAGCAGTTATATGCATGCCAATTTCATGCACAGATAAGACATTTTATACCATAAAAGAATGCATGGATAAAATCAGACCCAGTACTCCAAAATCTATGATACTTTCTAGGGGTAGGGAAGATTTGAAATGGAAAATGGGGGCGGAGGGGAATCATGGGCTTTGTAATCAGGCAGTTGTGGTTTCAAAACCCAGCCCTACCATTTCCTATTTTTGTAAAACTTGCCATGCTATTTAGTGTCTCTGAACCTTAGTTTTCTCCACTATAAAAGAGTATAAATGTCCTCCTCAGAATTAGTGAGGATTATAAGAAATGATTTCACGAATGTTACAAAATAAAATATACACAATAAAACCCCAAGTGGTAAATAGCAGATGCTCAGTGAAGGTGGATTTTCATGTATTCACTAGTCATCACATTAATATGGGAAAGTATGTTAAATTAAAAAGATATACTGTTAGACAAGTGGATTAGAAAAGGAGTTATTTTTTCAGTGTCAAATATACATATGGTATAATTGACGTGTAACATTGTATTAGTTTTAGATGTATAACATAATGATCCCATTTTTGTATATATTGCAAAATGATCACCACAATTAGTATAGTTAACATTTATCACCATACATAGTTTAAAAATATTTATCTCTTGTGATGAGAATTTTTAAGATCTACTGCCTTAACAACTTCCAAATTTGCAATACAGTATTATTAACTATAGTCACCATGCTGCACATTATATCCCCATGACTTATTTATTTTATAACTGGAAGTTTGTACCTTTTGACAGATTTGATGGCAGAGAAGAATGAAGATTACCAGGACCCTTGATAGGTCTGGGCTGGACAGTTTGAAGAAATCAGATTATCTGCAGAGTTTGAGAAAAGTAAAGAATAACTGAAAGGTATGAAAAGAACACTCTGACCATGTTTGGTTTTGCCTATTATAAGAGCAATATCATTTATAAGTGAAAAGTATAAAACAAGGTCTCATTTTTTGTTAGGCCATTGTAAAAGAATCTCTCTGTAGAGTAAATTCATGGAAAAATATAGGTTGCAGAGTGGTGTTATATTATGGAAGGTTGGAGGAAGATAGCTATGGTATCTAAAACAGAATTTATTTTGCCTCAAAATCTAACCACTCACTACAGGTAGGGAATAATAACATGGAAGCTCCGCAGCAATGAAAAACTATTAGCAGAGCCTGAGTGTCTACTTATACTTTCTTATGCTGCTAGATGGGATGTACAAATGTGCACTCCCCTCATAAATCAATCCTAAACTTCTATTTTCCTCTGACAATACACATTGGAAAAGTACAGTGGAAATGGGTTATTAATCAGTGTATTCTTTCTACTCCTTCAGATTCTTCTCTAGCCCAACTTGCTTATTAGAAAATGATATTATTGTGGGCAGCTCAATATCTGGCTGTGTCATAAGAGTGTACAAAAACACCTGATCCAAATTAATTGGAGTAAATTGTTTAAATATACTAGAGACTCAGAGAGCTAATTATGGTAGGAAGCAGAAAAAGAGAGGGGGGGAAAAACTTAATTGAAATTCGGGGGTTGCCAATATATACCATAAGATATGAACAGAAGAGGAGAGGGTAGAGTAGCCTAGCTATCACATTATATTACTTGGACAAAGAAATCAATTACATATTTAAAAATCAATAATCACTATATTTCTTACAACCTATAATGCCAAATATTTTACTTTTCTAACCTGATTGTTTCACTTTTAGTTAAATTTGAAGTTTTAGTCAAATTGGAATTTGTTTTTATTGAATATATTTTGTTCATTTTAAAAGACGAAATCTATTTATTTTGCACATTAAGTAAATGCAAAAACAAGCAAATGGACCCAGAAGCAATTGTTCATATTCCACTGCCAAGACACTGATAACAAATGTTAATATAGGTTAAAAGAAATGTAAGAGACACATCAACCAATTTCAATGAATACTTTTTAAAAGGAGGACAAGAGGAAAGCAGGGAGAAGGTAGAAGAGATTTATAAGCCAATCAGGAAAATGTGGACACTTACTGTTTGTGTGAGGCTATTAAAGAATTTATTTTGATTTCTGAGTAGGATGATGGTATTGTGGTTATATTCCAAAAAGTAAAATCTGTATCTTAGAATGAATATATTGAATTTCACAGATAAACTGAAAGATGTTTGGAATTTGACTAAAAATCATCCTGTAGCAGGGGCATGTGAGTGGCTCAGTTGGTTAAGCAGCTGACTCTTGATTTTGGCTCAGGTTATGATCTTGGGGTCCCAGAATCGAGCCCTGCATCAGGCTCCATGCTCAGTGGGGAGTCTGCTTGAGGATTCTCTCTCTCCCTCTCTCCCTCTGCCCCTTCCCCTTCTCGTGCTCTCTCTCTTTTTCTCTCTCTCTCTAAAATAAATACATAAAATACAATAACAACCCAGTAGCAGAAAGAAATGGATATAGAAGAAACAAAATTAGTAATGAATTAATAATTGTGGAATCTTGGTAATAATATTCTTGAGTATCAGATTGCTTTCCAAAAGAATTCTCATAGTTTACACCACCATCGGCTCCATTCATTTCAGAAAGCACACCTTTACTGGTATGCAGTATTGTCATTCTTATATACCTTCCTGAAATATTGCTGTATTTAGTTTACCAACTCCCAGGCTCATCCATCATAGTCATCAACCATGCAAATGCCAGATCTGCAATCTTAGTCTTGAATTGGGGGAGGTAGGAGATGGGTGACAAAAGGAGTAAATTTGCCAAATCTGTATTGTTGAAAAATAAACATTGGAATTTAATGGGCAACTGCTACATCTCCATGAGGTTTGAGTCTAGGATTTAAAACTGTCACATGAAAGGCCTTCAATATATTTATAAAAATTGACATTTACATGATCTTACTATGTTTCAGTCTTGTACTTTGCAATTAGTGATTTACGAGGTGAGAAAGAGCAAATGATAACTGCATCTTTTATTTTTCAGGACATCCTCTTTCTATATTCAACAATGTATAATCAAATTCTTCAGCAGTTTCATATACTATTTGGCCTTATCTGATGTTGGCAAGCTAGTAAATTGCATGATATGCTAAAAAATTGATTTAATTTCTTTGACAATAACTGCCCCATTTTATTAAATATCTTGTAATAGAAAAATATTGAGGAAAGAAACTTATATTCATAGATATAAGAGGCATTTTATCGATATCTACAGAAGTATCACTAAGTCTGAAAAGTAATTTAGATTTCTTTCCATGTTAGGGAGTCTTTTTGTGAGAATGTGTGAAGTCTCATGAATATTTGTTAAAGAAACTAATTAACATATAGGTGAAGCAATTTGAAAGGTGAAATATTTTATCTCATGGCAAGAAAATTCTTTTTAAAGTAATGTTACCTTTTATTCTGTGACACATATCACTCTGGTTGTGATTACAAATTGGCAGGTGTTCTTTATTCCAAATTATTCCATCCATAATACTAAAGTAACTATAATGCAAGCATATTCAAAGATCATAGAGATTTAATTTTTATAAGAAGTATGATTGTCTTTATTAAAAGTGGAACCCTAGAGAATACTTTTAAACATTAAACCCATTTAACATCAAAGGAAGAACTTTTCTACAAGACTGCCATTTATTTTCTCTAGATAGTAAAGAGTCACCTATCTGTATTGATTTGTCTATAATCCCAAAAAAACATAGACAGTAGTTACTACCTGAGAGAAAAAAGAAGGTAAATCCTGAATCAAAATAATGCTCCTTCACCATCACCACCATGCAATGTTAATTAAATTATAACATTCTTAGAATATTAAACCCACCCCATCATTGTACAGATTAGTAAAAAGATTCAAGGAGATGGAGTTCTAATGAGATACAGTTAGAGCAAAACCTAGAATTTAGAAGCCAAGATATTCCATATGATATTCTTTCCAAAATATTTGGCTGAAGTAAATCAATATCCCTTTTATGTTAGTTATAATGATTTTGGTTTAGAGTATGAACATATTTGTGTAGATATTATCAAAACATTATGCACATTTGAGCATGCTCATGATTCTTAAGTCTTATATAGACATGGAATTTTGAATTTTTAAGTTGGAAGACACCTAACATCCTCATGCAACACAAATTGATGACATAATGTATGAATAGTATTTTTCTAGGATCTGGGGATATAGCAGTGAACAGATAAAATCCCTGTCATTATGAAGCTTACTTTCTAGTGAGAAACAGATAACAAATCAATGCACATGTAAAGAAGAAAAGAAATTGATAAATATTATGTGGAGATTAAAATGAACTATGAATCTGACTAGATGACTACTTTTTATTTGATGACCAGAGAAGACCTCACTCTGTGAGAGCTCCCCATTTAAACTGAAGTCAGAGTGATGATAAGATTCCAGGGGGGTGAAGATCCTGAGGAAAGAGACTTTCAGGCAGAAGAAATAGTAATTTCAAAAGACACTGTGGTTGAAGATTAGAGGATAAGAAGAGCGTTCTATGACATGAATTGGAGAAGTAGTAGAGATTATATGATACAGCATTGATAAGCCAGGTTAGAGTTTGAATTCCATTGTAAATAAAATGTAATTCCCCTGGAGTGCTCTAAATAGGAAAATTATGTTATGTGTTTACATTTTTTTTAAAAAAATCACTTTGGCCACTATGTGATGAATGAAATTTTCATGTGGTGAATGAGATGGAAAGAGTAGAAGCAAGTAGACTATGAGGAGACTTTTGTGATGTCCAAGCAAGAGAAGACATGATTTGACTTAGAACAGTGGTAAAGGTGACAAAGAAAAGTGGACAGACTGGAGGTATGGTGGACACTATCTTCCAAAGGATTGAATGTGAGGGGTTAGTAAAACAGAAATCTAGGATTATTCCCAGAAGTTGGCTTGAGCAACTAAATGAGTGGGAAAAGAAGATTTGGTGCAAAATTAGGAATTTTGTCTTGGCCATATTTTTGAAATATGATTAGATAACCAAGTGAAAAGGATAAATCAACATTGATTATTGAAATTTGATGGGGAAAGTTATATGTATTGTATTTATGGACTTGGAAATGGATAAAACCATGTAAGGAGAGTATGAATGTAGGAAGAATATCAGGTAGGTGGGTTTTTGCTAAATCCAAATCTAAAATAATACATGTTTCTTTTTTTTTTTTTTATCAGAAAGAGAGAGAGAGAGAGCAGAAGCAGGGGGGGCGGCAGGCAGAGGGAGAAGCAGGCTCCCCGCTGAGCAAGGAGTCCAGGGTGGGACTCGATCCCAGGACCCTGGGATCATGACCTGAGCCAGAGGCAGACCCTTAACTGACTGAGCCACCTAGGCACCCCAATACAGTGTTTTAGTAAGGAAAAAATTATCAACTGAGCCAAATATTGCTAAGGGGGAAGTTAAGATGACAATAGGGAAATAATCATTAGATTTAGGAGACAGGAAGCTAAAGACACTTTTGATAATAAATTAATAGAGTGGTGAGGCTATTGGCCTAATGAGTAGGTTAAAGAGAAAATTCAGTGTGAATTAATGTTGACAGCAACAAGAGATGCCTCTTTCAAGAAATTTAGCTATGAAAATATAACAGTGTGTGTGTGCATGCTGCTATAACAAATTACCACAAACAGTAGTGTAAGAAACACAAATTTATTCTTTTATAGTGTTGTAGGTCAGAAATCCAACACAGCTTTTACTGGGGCTGAAATCAAGGTGTGGATAGTGCTGTGTTCCTTTCTGGAGGTTCTAGAGGAGAATCTGTTTCTTTGTCTTTTCCAGCTTCTAGAGGTTACCCCTTTCTTTGGTTCAGAGCACCATGAGCAAATAACATTAAGTCTCTTCATAACCAGCACCATTGACTCTCTCCAACCCTTTTTTATCATCTCATCTCTCTCTCCCTCTCTAATCCAGTCAGAGGTTTAAGGGTTTATATGATTAGACTGGGCCCATCTGAATAATCCAAAATAATCTCCCTATCTCAATGTCCATACCCTTAATCACACCTGCAAATCTTTGTTTCAAAGATAACATATTTATAGGTTCCAGGGATTAGGAGATGTACATATTTGGGGAGGCCGTTATTCTCCCCACATCAGAAAGAAAACAATGAGAGTGAGTAGGGAGTTGGAGGGAGAGATTGGGTTAAGGAAGTTTATTTTATTTTTTATTGTAAATATTAGAGTCAACTAGAATATATCTAGTATTCAATAGATAAAATGTAAATGTATTTGAATATGTTTGAATACATAGTGTATAATATTCAAGATATCAGGGGTGCCTGCGTGGCTCAGTCAGTTAAGCATCTGCCTTCTGCTCAAGTCATGATCTCAGGGTCCTGGGATAGAGGCCTGCATCCTGTCAGCTGGGCTCCTTGCTCAGTCTGCTCAGTGGGGAGTCCGCTTCTGCCTCTTTCTCCTGCCCCCCATGCTCACACGTGTTCTCTCTCTCTCCTTCACATAAATAAATAAAATCTTTAAAAAGATATTCAAGATATCATGTTACTCTTACCCCTCCTCTTTTTCTTTACCTTCTCCTCTTTGACACAGATTTTTAAAATTTTAATAAGTTAAATTTTTATCAAAGTACTATTTACATCCTTCTAAAAATGCATTTTTCTTAATTATTCAATAAAGCAATTAAAAGACTAGAAAACATACTTTACCTGCCTTACACCTCCTCACCCCACAATAACATGAGGAGAAAAAAGTAGTAAAAGAAGAGAAAGCTAATCACAGAGCACTATTTGGTTTACTAAGGAATAGTATTTTTATATTAATTGTAATGTATAGGGTAAATGTTGATTTAATAAAAAATCACGATTTATATTTTGAGAGAACAGCAAAAGCCAACAGATAATACCTAAAATATTCATTGCAACATGGTTTGTACTGGTGAAAATTTTAAATGTTGTAAATTTCTATTAAAAGAAAAAAGAATGGGTAAACTTAACGAATATTATACAGCTGACACAATAGTAAAATAAGAATAAATGTGGACAAAGGTAAAAACAATTTTAGGGAAAAAGTGTTGCAGAAGATATAACATCTTTTACATTTTAAAATATGCAAGATAATATAAAAATAGTTTCATGGGTAGAAGTAATATAATTCATAATAATTACTTCTTGGATGAGAAGGAGAGAAATGGGATCATGGAAAGCTACCCAGAGGACTTATATTTTATTTGAAATATTTAAGCTAGGTGATAGGTACACAGGAGTTCAATATATGCTTTTCTATGCTTTTACATGTCAGTAGTATTTAATGAAAGTAATTTTTGGATAAAATTAAGCAACAAGCAAACAAATTCTAAGACAAAACGGTGATGAGAATACTTATGCCGGAGAGGTTCAGGAGGGAAAATATAAGATACCATCTTAAAAAGACCTACATAATGCCTAGCACATATTAGACATACAATAAACATTTTCCTTTTAAGGAATTCTTTAAATGCAAAGGAAGAGCAAGGGAGGGATATAGTGGATGGATCTACTATTAGAGGTAGTGTGACTTCATAAAAGGAGTAGGCCAAGAAGAGGTGTTCTCTAAGCTGGCCATCCACTTGAGCCTCAATTATTATGACTTAAGTAATTCCCAATTTGTGATGCCATCAGTCTTAAAACTGCTTAATAAAGTTCCATTTTCTTTTCCCATAAGAGAGAGAGAGAGAGAGAGAATTTTTCCAATTTGAAAGCATATTGGGTTGCTGCCCAAAAGCAGCTACAACATTTAAAGTAATTGGGTTTTCCTTTATTTTAATATATTTTATCTTACAGTAGGCTCTCTGGAAGAAAAGAGGAAGACCTCTTAAGCAAAGAGGGTTAAAAGTCATAAAATTTGTTTTTTCAGAAATAATGTTTTATCACATTACTGTATCTTAGAATTTAGTACAAAAGTTATTCTTCTCATATTCAGACTATTTTATCTCTTTAAGACAATCTGAAGTATTTATTTGTAGTACTATGACTCATCTCATTTATTGTGAAATATTTACTTTCTCCTAGCAGCAACTATCATATATTTTGTTGAATCTATTTTCAAATACCAAAACACTGAGATAGTCAACTTTTTCAAATAATATCCCTATTGTGGCAAACATTTTATTTTTTTATTTTTTAATAAACATATTAAGCTGTTTTCATCCATTTACTATAAAATAATCTAATACCATTACTCCAATTTTTTTCTTTATGTTTTATTATTGCTGTGTGATACATTACAGCTGATGTTTTATGGTACATGGTTGTGGCAGATATTATTTTACAAAGACCTGTTTCATGCTATCTCCTATCAGTCATGGACTTCTTACTCTGTGACCTTACCACTTCTCCATCTACAAAAAGAGCTGATGTTCTTTCCTCTTGAGTCTAGGTGGAATGTTGTTCTACCATTTACTGATAGAGTGTAGTGGAAATGATGCTATGTGATTTCTGAGGCTAGGTCATGTAGACAGTCTGCCTGTTTCTTTCTTGTGGAACTTGCTTTTGGGATCTAGTCACTGTAATACAGGAAAACCTAGGCCACATTGTGAAAGGAGGCCAATTCTGGGCAACAGCTATTATCAACTGTCAGATATGTAAGAAAGCTTTAAAGATGGCTCCAGACCCAGTGATTATCTGATGACAACTGCATGAGAGACCCCTAAGGAGATCTGCCTAGCTAAGCAGAGTCAGTTCCCAAAGCCATGGGAAATACTAATAAATAATTGTTGTTGTTATACTTCACTAACTTTGAGATACATTTTTATGCATCTGTTGTATCCAGATCAGAGGGATGCTGCTATACTAAAACCTAAAATATGTGGCTTTCCTTTTGAGAAAGGATCATGAGCAAAATCTGAAAGTCCTTGAGGCTGTTTAGTGGAAGCCTAAAGAGCCCTGAGAAAAGTATCTTTGAAGGCCCAAAGGAAAGTCAGGAAAATGCAAGTGAATGATGGAGGATAAAAGACTTATATATTGGCAGAAATTTAAATAACAAACATTACCTGTGAAAATATAGAAAATAAACCTAATGTATTCTATGATTTAATAAAGGATATTTTCAAGTAAAATGTTGCATGACATGCTTAACTTCTTCTAGCTACTGTTAATAAAATGAGAGAGAGGAAAAAGAAAAAAAGCTTAAGAGGAATGATGTCACCAAGATGGAAACTTGGAGGCTGAATTTCCCTCCTCCTGTGAAGGCCCCAAATACACATCTACACACAGATCAATTCCTTCTGAGAGAAATACAGAAACTAACTGAGTGACTCCTACCCATCAGGTGACTGAGACAATATGGTTCAGTGCAATTACTATCAAAATTCTAATGACTTTTTTCACAGAAATAGGAAAAAAAAAAAAAACACAAAGACCTGAAAGCCAAAGCAATCTTGAGAAAGAGCAAAGCTAAAGACATCACATTTCCTGACTTCAAACTATATTGCAAAGCTATAACAAAAGCAGAACAGTATGGTATTGGCATAAAAGCAGACAAATAGATCAATGGAACAGAACTGAGAGCCCAGAAATAAATCCATGCATATGCATATGTAGCAAATGAATTTTTTACAAACGTGCCAAAAATATAGAATGGAGAAAGGATTTTTTTTTCAGTGAATGGTGTTGGGAAAACTGGATATCCATGTACAAAAGAATGGAAATAGACCCCTGTACACAAAAATCAACTCAAAATGGATTAAAGACTAGAATGTAAGATCTGAAACAGTAACTTTTCTGGAAGAAGACATAAGGAGTAATCTTTCTGACAACATCAGGGAAATGCAAATCACAACCACAGATATTACTTCACATTTATTAGGATGACTAGCATCAAAAAGACAAAAGATAACAAGTGTTGGTGAGGATGCAAAGAAAAGGGAACCCTTATTCAGTATTGGTGGGAATATGAACTGGTACAGTCACTACCAAAAACTCTATGGAGATTCCTTAAGAAATTAAAGCCTCTTGGGGCACCTGGTGGCTCAGTCGTTAAGCGTCTGCCTTCGGCTCAGGTCATGATCCCAGGGTCCTGGGATCGGCCAGCATCTGGCTCCCTGCTCGGCGGGAAGCCTGCTTCTCCCTCTCCCCCCGGTTTGTGTTCCCTCTCTTGCTCTCTCTCTCTGTCAAATAAATAAATAAATAAAAATATTTAAAAAAATAAAAAAAGAAATTAAAACCTCTTATGTACATGAACCTGGTTTTCATGAGATCATGGACTTTTAACTTGCATCAATGAGATTAAATTTGGATATGCATGAGAGGGGATAAATGTATTTTTCATGTTGCAGGAATGTGAACTCTTGTGGTCAGAAGAAGGATTGTGGCAGATTTTATTTTCCAAAGAGGTTGTAACAGTATCTCCAAGCCCACACGCACTACTTAAAATGTGACCTTGCCATTGGAACACTAGTGCATCAACTAGCTGAATCTTCAATTTAATTATAGTGTAAAATACTACTCTCTAATATAAAGGAAAACATCTTGAATATCTATTTGCAGACTTTGGTCCTATTCCTGATCTTGCATCTCTGGCCTTAAGTATTTTTACCTCTCCAGACCTAAATTTCTTCAAATGTGAAATGAAGGACTTGAATTTGGTCAGGGACATTTACACAAGGGCTTCTTGACTTGCAGCAAATTCCATTGCCATCACCACAGGAGTTGAGCTCTAGGGCTTGCACCTCATTTCAGTCAGAGCATCTCTCCTTTTATCTGTTTTACACTTTGGACTTCTGCATAAATTTTCATTTGAAAAAAGAATTACACAGCTTAAAAAAATAAAACTTGAAGCTGCTGTCTTTGCTGATCCATATTGCCTTTTTCAACTGTAAAATTCTATCATTCTTTTTTTTTGTCAAATCATCTAATCGATTACAATGATGTCAAAATTATGCTTTCTCCTACTAACCTATTAAGGAAGGTTAAAGAAGTCAGTCAGTTGCCTGAAAAGGAATAGTTGAAGGAGTCATTTGGGATAAGTTGGGTTATTCAAAGTTATTCTCTAAATTTACTAAAGACAAATGTGAAAAAAATCCATGGAAGGAAGGAAGGAAGGGAAGGAGGAAGGAAGGAATTAATTGAAATAATTTCTAAGAAATGAGGATTGTATTGTAATATTTTAAAAGGTATTGTTTCTATGAAATTTTACTGGATTTATTTTATCTTAATTGGTCTTAGATTGTATAATTCTTAAAGGCCTCTTCCTGGTTCAGCAGAATGGATAAACTTCCATTCAGTAGATTGACTACTGAAATAATGCCACATATCATCATATGTGTTTTGTGAGGGTTTAAGGAGATTTGTTGTCATGATGAAAAAGTGTGGGATGTCAGTGACCCAGTGAGAACTGGGACAAACGATCTGAAAAGCAATAAGCCACAATGTATACTTTTACTTAGAATGAGTCTGTGGCAAACTCTCATTCTTAACTATTTTAGCTGTCATGTGTTAGCTACTGGTCATCCATGTATTAAAATCAATAAAATAAATCTTTCAAAGCAAAATGCAGTTTTGTAGCCTCTTCTACCATTTGCATTCTTTAGCCAGTTTGACAATGGGTAGTAGCCTTCTTTCCTTGCTTTCAGGAATAATAAGCAATGATAGTAGCTGAGTGTTATAATTCAAGATGTATGCTTTATGAATATAGTCTTTGTTTTGTCTTGTTTTTTGCTGTTCTATCTTTAGTGCCAAAGACACTACATTTCTGACACATGATACATGCTTACTAAATATTTGTTGAATAAATAATAATAAACTTTAACATTTATTTAGCCCCAACTGTGTGCCAGGTAATATCCTAATTGATACACACAGACACACACACAACCTAATCTTACCAACAACCATGTTAGGTAGGTAGTATTACCATCCTCATTTAATTTAATTTAACTTTTCTTTTTACCAAGTCACACAGCTAGAAAACAAAAGAGCCTTTTTTTTTTTTTATCCAAGACAGTCTGTTCTAGAGTGCTGTATCATGCTATCTTGCCTCTGTAAGTGGAACAAAGCCTTTTTGTCATAAAAACGTATCCTGCTAAGATATTGATTGTAATTTCGTTCATAAAGAGAGAAGAATACTAAATATAAGATAAATAAGCATTGGGGTATGAGGTGAAGGAAAATATTGACCCCCAGACCACCAGATTTTCAATATATACAGTGTTCAGTATCATCAAAGCATTTTCCAAAAAAAAAAAAAAAAAAAAGTAAACACCATGCAGAAACTTAATAGTATAAGAAGGACATATACAAACCTATGGGCAGAATAACTCCTAAGGAAACTGTAGAGCAGATGACATTTGCCTTTTTTCCTCCAATCATCCACTGGTTCTCAGATATTTTTCAAGGCTTTTTCACCTGAGAGAAGACAGCAATTTCTCCCGTGTATTCAGATCCTAAGACAACAACAAAATCCACCTTCAAGATTTAGCCAATTAGATTAAATAATTATTTCATATGCCCTTGAACAATTCAATTTAAAAAATAAATAAGGATAAACAAGCTAAGGACAGAGAGAGCTCAGGAAACTGTGACTTGTGGAAGTATTTCCAACAGCATCACACTGTCACTGGGGGCATGTTTACATCAGGGCCTTTTAAATACCCCTCACGTCACATCTTGCTGGCACTTATCGACTTCTCCCTATTTTCAAAGAAGGCCTTCCTCTATGGTTCACAAGAAGTCAATGATCAGTCATATTGATTTTTTTGTTGTTGTAGTTAAGAACATCATATTGTATGCAGTTCAGTCTAATTTATTCTAACTTTCTGTTTACAGAAAGAACCAAGGATTTATTAATGGTCTTCAAATACCATGTTCTATCCAAATCATAACTAAAATATGACTTCTCTAAAATGAGATTAGGCCACTCAATGCCCTTTCCAAATATCACCACAGAGAGTGGCTGTTTAAAAATAAAAATTGAAATTCTTTATTTGTATTGTTAATGGACCCTTAGAAAAGAGAAGAAAAGCAATGTCTAATCTCTGTATATCTATTGCTGCACAGCATTCAGAGGCCCCAAGTGAAATAAAAGTAATTTATAGACTAAATAAAACCTCAATAAAAAGTGGAGGTGAGAAAATGAAATACTATATTTAAGCCTAGTCTAAAATATAGGATGTTATTAAAGAAATGCCATTAATAGTAGACAAGATATTTTCTCTCTCTGCAATAAATAGACTTATAGAATAGGCCATTTGGTCTCATCTGAATGGAATCTGTAATGTTCCATTTTTATTCCCAGTTCTTAGTTATTTACCTCACAAAGAACGTTATTTAATACAAAGCTTGATTTCTTCATGTCCTTCTGAAAGCAGAACAAGACAGGATAATAGTTCCAAATTAAAATATAACATGTTGCCCTGCAGAGAATCTCAAATCCATCACCAATAATAATTAAGTAGAAATATCAAATACACTCTGAGAGGATTTGGTGGGTATTTCTGACTGCTGCACTATAATTAAAGGAAATTAAATGGCTGCCAAAGGCTATTCTGTGATTCAGTTGGTAAGGTAGATTAAGAACCCAAGTGTCCTAGGTCTTCATCCATATTGAGGAAAAAACAAAACAAAATAATGAGAAAGAAGAAACAACTGAGGGGAAGTGTCTAAAACTAATGGAAATACATGTGAAAAATAATAATTGAGGCATGTGCTATTGCTCTTTTTAGAGGAAGCCAAGGTGCCATGTTTTAGGTACCATGCTGAGAAATTAAAGTAACAGCTTATATATTTGTCAATGGATAATCCTTTTTATTCTCACTTAGGCATAGTTTTATGTGACTCAAAGAGAGAATGATATAAAGGCACACGGTTGAGGATATTCAGAAGAATTTGTTTTATACGTATGTACGTATGTGTCGGCAGTGAATTTTAGCCCTCAGTCTGAAGTATGCAAGAAATGACATATTTGTTTGTTTTCTTTATTTTTTTAAAAGATTTTTATTTAAGAGAGCAAGAGAAAGTGCAAGCTGGGGGTGGGGGGCAGAGGAAGAGGGAGAAGCAGGCTCCCAGCTAAGCAAGTAGCCCCACATGGGGCTCAATCCCAGGACCCTGGGATCATGACCTGAGCCAAAGGCAGATGCTTAACCTACTGAGCCATCCAGGCACCCCTATTTATTTTCTTTAAATCAAATTAACTCCAGCTATAAGCCTCTTTCCTGCTAGAATAGAGGAAAATTTTTTCTCTGGAATTAATTGGAGGACTAGTTCCTTCCCTAACATTGTCCTGAAACCAGAGAGGCCTAAGTAGTGCTTGACAAAAGAAAGAAGGGGCTCTAATCTTCAGTCATCATGGTCACCTCTGATCACTGCATTGTCCTAGATATTCAGCAGCTGGACTGCTCCTATTCCATGCTCAGTGTACAGGCATCTTTCCCGGGTTTGTGTACCTGGGTCTGCCTACAATTGTGCCATTTTCCTCTGAGCTCCAGTTACCACCTTGGGGCTCCTGCTGGGAAATGGGAACCCCCACTAGGGCAACTTCTAGGGCCTTAGTCTCTTTCCTAGGCTCAGGGAGTTTTCAGTTCACTCTCTTAAATCAAAAGGCTCACCTCTCCCCCATCACTTATAGGAAGGCAGAATGCCTTTGAGTATCTTCTATTTTTGATCCTGAATAACAGCTTTCCCCTGACACAGGAAAATCCAAATGTCTGGCCGCCTGTGTTGAGTTGGAGGTATGAAGGTAAGGAGGGAGGCTGGAAGGAATATTGAAGGCAGAAGAAACGAAGACATTAATATTCCAATAATTGAATCTTTTAAATAGGCATGCATAATGCATCTGACTTCTAAACATATGTAGTGTTTGCATAACCATGTAGATTTTTTCTTAGAGGGAACATTATGCAAATGAACTATATTCCGCAAGATTGTCCCACTTTGCTCAGATACAGGAAGAGTGTCAAATTATTCACATCAGCAGTGTGATACTATTGAATCACTAACAAAGGCTCATTACTAAGTCATTCAAAACTCTGTGGACAGGAGTGTATCTGATATGTCCTCCCTTTTCAATGTCAGGAGGAACTAAGGCATTTAGATTCTGTGAAGTTTGGATGGTTTCACCTATAGAAGCAACAATAAAATACTTTTTCAGTGGATGAACTCTAAGACATCCTGATTTAATCTCAGCATCCCAGTGCAACATTAAAGTAAAGAAAAAAGGGAGGTTGGCCAGCCCCAGTCAGTAGCACTGTGATCAGGATGCTCCAAAATTATTTCAGGTTTGGCTTCAGAGGTCCTGAATTTCATAAAGTCTAGAAATAGAGAGGTCTGAACAGAATTACAACTTATGACATCTTTTTTGCTTGTTTCCTTATCAGTAAAATAGAGATAAAATAGTAGGTAGATCATAGGATTATTGTGAGGATTGTGTTAATATATATGTAAAGTACTTAAAACAGACCTAGGACAAAATGGATTTGGTAAATCTTTGTTGTTTATTAATATTATCATTATATTTATCATTACTGTTTTAATAAATATGTTGAGTATAATGAGATTATTTTATAGCTGGGCATGCTAGGGTGAGAATGCATGCAGTGCCTCAGGTTAGATACTCTAACATGAAAGACCTAAAGAAGCATGTCTTATCACTGAGAATATAAAGTAGCAACATAGCATAATGGGTTACAACAGGGTCTTAATTTGTTCTTACATAGATGAACCTCCTTTTGTATTCAAATATCCAAACACAATATCCAAATACAATTCGGTCTCTTGTTTTCAATTGAATTGAGAATTCTGGGTCCTAGATGAATAAATATTGAACATTAAGCAATGGAAGATTAAGACTATTCCTTTTAGAGCAGCATCAGATTAAGCATAAAAGAAGAAATTAAATATCAGCTCAAAGTTTTAAAATAACGAAGCAGACAAAATTGTTTTGCTCTATTTCAGCTACTGGCAGAATAAAGAGTAGAAATTCTGTTACACTTCACCCCTGTCCCCATAATACTTAAACACTCTATATACACTATAACTTCTAGACTGGAGGTTGACAAACTTGTTCACTAAAGAGTCAGATAGTAAACATTTTCAGCTTTGCCAGCTGAACTATCTTTGCACACAACTCTGCCAATGTAGCACAAAAATAGCTATAGACAATATGTAAATGAATGCATTTAACTGTGGTACAATAAAACTTCATTTTTAGACTCTGAAATTTGAATTTCTTCTTATTGTCATTTGTCACAAATATTATTTTTTCAAATATGACTTATTTCAACCTTTTAAATAATAAAAACTAATTTTAGCTCACAGGCTCTGCAGAAACAGGTGGCAGACTGGAGTTGACCAGTGGGCTATAGTTTCCCAACGTCTGCTCTAGATTATGGACTATTTATATGATAAGAAACTTGGTTACAATTTGTAAGCAAGCAAAATCTATTATGTGGGAGAACCTATGAAATACACACTTCTCATGAAATAAGTTCTCAATGAAGCGGTTGTACTTGAAGTTCCTCCTTAAAAGCAGTCTGTTCTCTTTAATTTGCCAAAAATCAGCTCAGTTGTTTAGTAGACTTTAAATTCATGGCAACACAAACATTTGTATTAAAAAAGTCAACTGCCTAATCAAGCAATTTTTCCACCTTGCTCTCATTAACTGGCCTTCTAAATGACAGGGTTTCCTATTCTGAGTGTTCATTTAACATCTGAAAATTGATTGCTCATTATTGTGATTAACACGTTATTATAAGTAAATGATGCATCAGTGTGTTGGCAATCTGAACAGTTTCTAAATAGATGGAAGATAAATATAGGGGATGTAGCTTTTTTTCTCATTTTAAGATTCTGACCTTACTTAATACAGTCTAAATTGACTAGCTTCCACATTACAGTTTGTAATTTCACCTTGGGTATTGCCAATTTAAAATACTAACATTATAATATTTTAAATAGACTTGAAGAGAAATTAAAAAAAGATCATGAAAAATACATCCATTCAGACCAAGGATAATTATCATAGCTCCTTCTTTAGGAAGGCTTATTACCTGGCAAGCACCTACATAAATGAGTGACATGCAACTTGGTCATAAACATTATGCCATTATATAAAAGGCCAGGAATACAGACTATCAGCATGTGAAATGTTTAACATCTCATAGTTTTGAGAACATAGTCTCTACTTAATCTTAGCCCATATTCATGCAAATGAGGCCAATTTAAAATATATATAAAAGAACAGAGGAAGTTGTATATATCCTAAATATCATGATTTGATGAAAAATTCAAAGTTCATACTACAGTGTAGTGGGTAGACATCTTTCATACATGAATCTGAAGATTTCAACAGTTGGACTCAGTTGTATGTGTGAATAATTTCATTCTTTAACTTAAAAGTTTCTTATCTAAGAATTTAATACTCTCCAAAATATCAATCCCTGATTTTAAAAAAATAAAATTGTCAGCAGTGTGTCTTGTCACCTCAATTCTTATTAAGAACAATCAAGATTTTATTAGGTTTTCTTTGTGCTCATGGAATTCTGTGCCTGTCACATTATTTAACTGGCACTACATTTGAGAAGGAAAACAAAAGGAATGTCAACTATACAACAGATATGGACCCAAGCATTATGCATTTTATTTCATTAAATCTTTACAACCGCCATTTAGGATAAGTACTCTTAGCCCTACTTCATATATCAAAAAGAAACTATGGCTCCAGATGTTTTAATACCTGGCTAAAATTTACCCAATACAGTGGCAGGGCTAGAATTTAAACCCAGGACTCTTTGCCCTCTGAGACTGTAAGCTGTATGGGAGCAGGAACCATCCCTTTCTATATGTTGCTCTGTGCCCAAAGTAGAGTACAGTAAATATTCATTAAATGATGAATATATATATATATATGTGCTATTTCCTCTCTCTCTCTTTCTCTGTCTCTTTTTGTCTCCTTTTCTCTTTTGTATCATTTGTCCTTTACTGGTACCCGGTCTTTTCCTCTACTAGATCCCTTGCTAACCACCCGAAAACACCTTGCAACTACCCTACTTGCTTTTTAACCTACCTAGAAATAAAATCTGACAACCAGGCTGAGGAGTTTACTCTGTTCCATAGTTGAAATATTTTTAACTTACACGCTTAAGACAAATCAACAAACTACAGTGGTAAAGCCAAAACATTCCAGGTTGGTTATTTAACATCAGTAGGCTACAATGAAAAAGACTTCCAATCTCAACTTTCTCATTGTTCAGGTACTCCTCGATCTTTAGCAAGGATGCCCATTTCACTGTGAAAGAGTGGTACTCTAGCAAATTAGCTAGACTTTGTGATTGACCAAAGCAATGGTCTTTTTTGACCTCTTTTCTTTCATCTTACTGTCCATTCTTCCTTTCTCAAGGACGTCCTTGACTTAGATTTATGTTTGTCTGCCTTCCTAGCTCTTCTCTAATTTCCTTGAGCACCACTTCTCATGCTGTTTTTCTATTCCATTTCCTTTTTACACCCAAGAAAAAATAAATTCTGGTCTAAGTTTTTATTTTTTTAAGTTGTTTTTCTATTTTGTGTACAACGTTGTACATAGATTACAGCATTTACATTTACTATCTCATTTACACACAGGTCTCCACAATTCTACAAAATCCTCAAGGTAAACTTAGAGAAAAAGCACTGTATGTGTATTTATTGGTTGAAGGAGATCTGAAAACAATACATCCAAGAGAAATATCAGGGTTGCTTATGTAAGGAGTTCTATATCCTGCCTCTCCTGTAGAAATACACAGAATATTAATTAATTTGTAGCTTAGAAAACTAAAGGAAAATGAAAAAGTAAAAGTTGCCTACATATAAACCTTAAGTGTAGTTCCTAGAACAAATAAAATGACTCACATTCCCTGAACCAGGTATGGCTAGACCATAGGCCTAAACCAAATAAAAAACAATTCTGTGATTCATGTTTTAAAGCCAGGCAAATTGATAAAACCATCATGCTTTGATCAAAGTTGAAAAAAAAGTTACCCTTGAGGCCAAGTGATAACATTATTATAAATTATATTGATGTTATAGTCAAAGTAATGTGGTGTTCTAAAAGATATAAAACATTAGAAGCCAGTAGTATAATGTACACAGAGCTCTAAATATTAACATATATATATATTAATTGTAATTTAAATTATTGTTGGAAGCAGAGAAGAATAGAACCTTTGCTAGTGAAGCTGTGAGGTTCTGAATCGTGTCTTTGGTCAGGTTTTTAGACTTGAACCAAGCTCGTTCATGATGTCCTCATAAGCCTTTCTGTACATCTTTTGAAAAGTATCCATCATTTAAAGAACTAAACAAAGACAAGGATGCTTAACAAGTTTATGTTGGATGCCTTCATCTAATATGACTGGTGTCCTTATCAGAAAAGGGAAAAGAAACACACACAGAGAGAAAACCACATAATAATGGAGGCAGAGATTAGAATATTAAGGATTGCCAGCAACACCGGAAGCTAAGAGAAAGGCGTGGGATGGATTCTAGTCTTCAGGATAACATGGTCCTTCTGACAACTTGATTTTAGACTTCTAGCCTCCAAAACAGTAAGAAAAAGAATTCTCTTGTTTTAAGGGCCTTTGTTATTATAATCCTGGGAACCTAATGCAGCATAAGGCAGAATTTAGAGTACTTCAAAGGGATTACGCTAAAATGCTTACTATGACTAAAGCTATCATAATTTTGTCAACTATCATTTTTCCTATAGTAAGCAAGTGTAAGATTTTGTAGCTGTTCCTATATTTATTTGTTTACTTTGTTACTTGCAATCAAAAGTATCCCAACTACTATATTTCTTTTCTTGTCACTATCTATGTTCTTGTCAAGCAAGAGGTTCAAGCACTCAGGGAGTAGAGCTGTCTGATTAACCTGCCCAGTGCTCTTGAAAGTAAAGACCTAGCCTGAGTGCCTAGATATCACATCCCCATGGTATTGGTCAGGGTTCTCCAGAGAAATAGAACCAATATGTATTTACAAATATATAAATATATGCAATATATTTAAGAAATCTATAATAAATCTTCTCATATGAATATATATGATATAATAATATATTATATAGGTACACATATAATACACACATATATATGTATATGAGGAGATTTATTATAGATTTCAGCTTATATGGTTATGAAGAATGAGAAGTCCCATTATCTGCCTTCTACAAGCTGGAAAACTAGGAAAGTTGGTGATGTGATTTTGTCTGAATCTGAAGGCCTGAAAATCAGGGGAGCCAATGGTGTAAATCCCAGTCTAATTCCAAAGCAATGACAACCAGGGACACCTGAAGTCCAAGGCCAGGAGAAAATGGATGTCCCAGCTGAAGCAAAGAGAGTGAATTTCGTCCTTCCTCCTATCTTTTTGTTCTGTTTAGGCCCTCAGTGGATTAGATGAGGCCTACTCACATTCTTTATTTGGTCTACCAATTCAGATTTTAATATCATCATAGACACTATCACAGACACACCCAGAAATGATATTTTAGCCACTATTTGGGCATCCCTTAGTACAGTCAAATTGACTCCAGGATTTTTTTTTTTAAAGATTTTATTTATTTATTTGAGACAGAGAGAATGAGAGAGACAGAGAGCACATGAGAGGGGATAGGGTCAGAGGACGAAGCAGACTCCCTGCCGAGCAGGGAGCCTGATGCGGGACTCGATCCAGGGACTCCAGGATCATGACCTGAGCCGAAGGCAGTCGCTTAACCAACTGAGCCACCCAGGCGCCCTAGTACAGTCAAGTTGAAACAGAAAAATAACATCCACTTTGTGTTATCTACGGCTTGGTAGCAAACATAATAAAGGAGGACTATATAAAAGCAACTTGAAGAATTAAAGATTATTTGTTGCCTACCAGATATTTACATTATCAAAGTGAACTAAAAATTGTTTGTGGGTTATTTAGTGGTATAGGAAGGAGAGTATGCATGTTTTCTGGAAATAGATAGATAGATCTATAGATATATACAGGTATCTCTTACATGTATATATAGAAATGCATTCATAAAGTCAATTTCACTTCAAAATTGTGGCTATTTCCATTGTACTAGAGTGAAATTTTTTTCATGTTTTTAAATTCTATAGTGTATATGAATGAGATTCATAAGGTACTTAGACTTCTTTCCATAAAATGCACTCAAAATTGAATAGAAAAAATATTCTTCCTAGTAGGAAATTAGAGTCTATTTCAAAAGATTATTATCACTATCTTGCTATCTTAAGGAGCACTTGAAAATTGCTACCGTTACTAACTCATTCATTTATTCATTACAAAAAAAAGAGGGTTGAGCTAAGTGAAACAAGTTTACAAATGAATAAATACTAATCCCTCTAGTTAATGGATATTTCCACAAAACATCTATAACAGAATGTATAAGCCCCTCACCCACCCACCCTGTCTCCACTCTCAAAGTCCAATCCTCTATAATGGGATTTACCTTCCCAATCACTGTGGCCAATTATGGTTAATTTATAGTTACATGGCCCTATTAATCATTATAATCATACTCAACTTAGATCCATAGAATGTAATTTAATGTAAAAATGCAATTTGGTCAAGAAATTGAATTGAAAGTGAATCCCAAATGAATGGTGAATTAATTTTAGTTGCAAACTATACAGAACAAATTGATTAAAATAACAGCAACAACAAAAGTCCACCACTTCCACAATGAATGATGTAACTGGTTAAAACATGGAGCATTTCAAGCATTCCTTTGTGTCATGTTCACAGAGGCTGGCTGGGTCCTAGGACATACATTACCAGTCAAAACTGGGTTCACCTCGGGCGCCTGGGTGGCTCAGTTGGTTAAGCGACTGCCTTCGGCTCAGGTCATGATCCTGGAGTCCCAGGATCGAGTCCCGCATCGGGCTCCCTGCTCAGCAGGGAGTCTGCTTCTCCCTCTGACCCTCCTCCCTCTCATGCTCTCTGTGTCTCATTCTCTCTCAAATAAATAAATAAATAAAATATTTAAAAAAAAAAAAAAACTGGGTTCACCTCTTGGTGAATATTAAGCCAAAAGGCACTATGAAACCAAAGAATAGGAAAAGGAAGGGTTTTACTTGTAACCAATAAAGGAGAACACTAGGGATCTTTTCCCAAGCAATGTCTCCCCAAACAACAAAATTTGGGAAGTTTAAGCTAAGGGTACATACATATTCATGAAGGGGCTTGTGCAATGGGGAATACAGCGTGGAACTGGGGCAAAAGTCATCTTAAGGTGATAGAGTCCAGGTCCCAAGTTTCAAGGGTCCACAGTGGTCAGCATCATTAATTCTCTGGCTTTGCTGGGTCCTGTATCTGAGTGCTCAAGGGGGTTTAGATCCTGCAAAGATAACTCAGGAATGTGTGTAGAGTCAGTCTTCACTTTTCGGTGGGTTTTGGCTATCTCCTGGCCAGATAGTGGCTATTTGTTCTTAACATTCTTTCACAAGATGGCTGGAGGCCTGAATTGACTTTTCTTAGGTCAAGAAAGCTATGTCTTTCTTTTTCAGGAGACCTCTAACTCTTTCTGCTTACACTACCCCATTTCAATAAATCAAGTTAAAGTAAATATCATGGATTATTTTGAAGGGTGTCTTGGCTCAGGCTGCTATAATAAAAATACCACACTGAGCAGCTTAAACAGAAATTTATTTCTCACAGTTCTAGAACCTGGGAGGTCCAAGATTAAGGGGTCAGCATTCTCAGGTCTTTGTGAGGGCCCTTTTCCTGGTTTGCAAATGGCTATCTTCTTGCTTTATCATAAGGCACTGAGAGAGAGAGACAGGGCATGTGCACTCAAGAGAGAGCAAGCTCTAGTCTCTCTTCTTACCAGGACAATAATCCCATCTTGGGGGTTCCATTCACACAGTCTCTTCTAAATCGAATTACCTCCCTCAGGCCCACCTTCTAATACCAAGCCATTCGGGTTAGGGTTTCAGCATATGAATGGGGGGGCACTATATAATAAAGGAGAAAAGGCATTCATTAATATGAATTCCTAAGGATCTGTAAAAGAGGATAAATCCAACCATCTGATTATAGGGACCAGGTCTATTTTATTGACTAATGTAAAACTGTTACTTAACATATAAATGATCAATAAGTAGTTGTTTAATGAATAAACGAATACATCAGCAGACCAGCCAGTGATATGGTCTGATTGCTTATTTATAATTTTTTCCTCTTTTTAGCACCAGTCAGTGAACTGAACTCATCTTCTAGTGGCAAACCAACTCCATCTCCCCATTCTGCAGCCACTTTTTTTTTTCCTTTTTTGTTCATTTTTTTCTGTAATTCAGTATTATAATAATGGTATCTATACTTAATTATATTGTTGATTCCTAAGTCAGGGGCATCTTCCTTCCTATTTATGCTTATATTACTGATTTGCTGAAAAATGCTTAAAAAGGTCACAGAGAATGAGAAAACACAAACTTTCTTAGAAGGCTTACCAACAAAATAATCTTTTTGCCAGACCCTAAAGTTGTGAATTTTCATGGACTTCAGAGCTGAACTAAGATACTTGAGAGAAAGAGACACATCTTTTTCCAAGGTTCCCACCATTCACTGCACATTCAATTTTTCTTTAACAGAGATGGAACCATAACTCCAGGAACTAAGAATTTGGGTTAAAAAGATCTCCACAAAAACATGTTTCTGAGAATTTTTGTACCAAACTTCAAAGTAGCCCATGCGTGCATTGCATATAAGCAGAATTTCTCCTGTCTCTGACTGGCAGCATGATAGGTTAAAAAATTATCCTCTCCAGTAACTTGTAACTATTTCTAAATAAGACTAAAGAAACTTACTGTGAATGAATATGTCTAAAAAGAAAACAGAAACTGATTTTTACTGAATATTTGATGTATGACATGACTCTGCAAGGTGCTTCTATGTATCTATCTAGCTATCTATCTATCTAGAGTACCTACCATGTGCCAAGCACTGATAATATGACAGTGAACAAAACAAATATCTCTGCCATATCTCACTTAATTCTTATATTAAGCATGTGAAATTTTATTATATTCTCCCACATTACAGATGAGGAAAGTAAGGCCCTAAAGTGTTTAATGACTTACTTATGTCTCAAAAGTGGTATAGACAGGATTTGAACCTAAGTCTACTTAAGCCTAATTGTTATAGTCTTATTACTACCTTTATGCTAACTCCTCAAATATTTTATTTTTGAATGTTTGAATACTAGTCCTTTGATTAAAAAAAAGAGAGGGGCACCTGGGTGGCTCAGATGGTTAGGCGTCTGCCTTCGGCTCAGGTCATGATCCCAGGTCCTGGGATTGGGCCCCACATTGGGCTCCTGGCTCAGCGGGGAGCCTGCTTCTCCCTCTCCCTCTGCCTCTCCCCCCGCTCATGCTTTCTCTCTCTCTCTCTGTATCTCTGGGTCTTAAATGAATAAATAAAAAAAAAAAAATCTTAAAAAAAAAAGAGAAGGTGTTAGAGCTGAATTATATTAAGTTAAAAACCACATTATTTTTAATTGCCAAAACGTGTTTTCTACAAGATATTGTTCCACCCAACTTCTTGTGGGAAAAATTTAATTTTGCAGAGAGGTGAACATTTGAATGCAAATAAATTAGACAGTGTTCTTTGTAAAATGTAGAGATTCTATGAGCATTTGTGCAGATATACATAGAGCAAAACTAGATTTTTAGAAGTTAAGAAAACATGGAGAATAAAGCAAAAATGTGGCAGTAAGAGGAAGATGGAGTTACATTAGTACGCTACGTATTTAACATAGTGACACTATGCTAGTGGTAGGTATTAAGTTTGATTAAGCATGTCCTACTTACCAAAACAAAGAAGAAAGCCTATCATGAATAAATTCACATTGCCTGGAAAATTTGTTAAATGACTTGCTCAGTACAAGTTTTACTAAATATCAGGGATTAGCAAACATTTTTTTTTTTTCTGTAAAGGGCCAGATAGTAAATAATTTAAACTTTGTAAGCCATATGATCTCTGTAGCAACTGCTCAGCCCTGCCACTGTAGCGTGAAAACATCCATAGACAATATATAAATAAATAGGCATGGCTGCATTACAATAAAATTTTATTTACAAAAACAAGCAATGGACTGAATTTGGCCCCCTGGCTGTGGTTTGTTAATCCCTGCTCAGAACCATCACAGATAGCCCATGGCAGAGGTTGCTTCCTTATGAATTTTTCTACAGGAAAAATAATATTTTCACACTTTTGTATTTAATATCTCCTCAATCTAGTTTACTGGTGTAATAGGCATAAATCTATTAATATCCAGAGCAGTCTGTTCTAGGTACATCCTTACCTGGTGGTCTTCTCTAAGAAACAGCTAGAAAAGAGAATGGGTCCTAAACTCTTAAGGCAGTCTTTTAAAAATGTGTCTTGAAGCAAAACTGTTAATAAGAATTAGGTTGCTGAGATCAAGGTTATATTTATCATCACAAAATTTAAATTTTGTGTATATTCTATATTCTATATTAAATTTTGTGTGTATTGTGTATATTCTATATTCTTGATCCTCTGCTGTAAGAAAGAGGATATGGTAAAAATTAATGGATTCTGATGCAAAGGATTGATGAGTAGTGATTATGTGGAAGTAGAATGCTTCTTCTTTTTTTAATTTTATTTTTATTATGTTATGTTAATCACCATACATTACATCATTAGTTTTTGATGTAGTGTTCCATGATTCATTGTTTGCATATAACACCCAGTGCTCCATTCATTACGTGCTCTCTTTAATACCCATCATCAGGCTAACCCATCCCCCCACCCTCCTCCCCTCTAGAACCCTCAGTTGTTTCTCAGAGTCCGTAGTCTCTCATGGTTTGTCTCCCTCTCTGATTTCCTCCCCTTCGTTTTTCCTTTCCTACTATCTTTTTTTTTTTTAACATATAATGTATTATTTGTTTCAGAGATACAGATTTGTGATTCTTCAGTCTTACACAATTCACACCACTCACCATAGCACATACCTTCCCCAATGTCTATCATCCAGCCACCCCATCCCTCCCACCACCACCCCACTCCAGCAACCCTCAGTTTGTTTCCTGAGATTAAGAATTCCTCATATCAGTGAGATCATATGATACATGTCTTTCTCTGATTGACTTATTTCACTTAGCATGATACCCTCTAGTTCCATCCGCGTTGTTGCAAATGGCAAGATTTCGGTTTTTTTGATGGCTGCTTAAAGGTGTAGGATAATCTTGCAGTGCTAACATACTAACCTTAAACCTGTAAATTTACATATCAAAAAGAATGTTGATCTGCATATAGTCAACCAACAATTGCCAGCACCAAAAGGTAAATAGTCTGGTTTGCTCTCATATTTATAATTTTTGCTACTGATTGATGTCCTAGTTCTGGACAAAACTAACCAATAACATATTTTTTGGCTATATATTAAAAGAATTTTTATTTGTATCATTGATAATATTTTACATTTGCACATGTAAATATTTGATTTTTTTCATATCCAATTAACCTAATGTCTAACTGTGCACATTTGTTTAAGAATTAGCCAAAGATATAGGTACTTGTTGGGGTGTTGGAATAAAGCAAATATAAATGGTCCATGCAAGAACTGAACTCATGACTCTTGTATTACAAGCAGCATGAATGTCTATTTCAGCTAGTAGACAAATTCTGATAATAAATTATGCACAGTAAATCCTAACGAAACCTTGAAAGTTATTCCTGGATCAATATTATGGGTTAATAACCATTCAATTTATAAAAAGGAGGTAAGTAGGGAAGCTAAAAATACACTGAATGAATTTTTAGTTATTTCCCCATCCCACACCCTCTATTACACACTGCTTAAAGAAACACTTAACAAATTGTTTTTTTATTTTTTTATTTTTTAAGATTTTACTCATTTATTTGAGAGATAGCTAGAGAGAGAGAGAGAACATGAGCACGGGGGAGGGGTAGAAAGAGAGGGAGAAGCAGATTCCGCACTGAACAGGAAGCCCGATGCGAGACTCAATCCCAGGACCCCGGGGTCGTGACCCGAGCCGAAGGCATATGCTTAACGACTGAGCCACCCAGGCACCCCAGCAAATTGTCTTTTTAAATAAAGATTATGGTGGCTCTACTTTGCAGAATACTATACTATGATGAATGTATCTTTATAAAATGCATATCTCCCACATATCCCCAAAATTTAGTGTTGGTTTTCAATGGGAAAAAATAAATGGTACATCAAAGTATGAGTGACTGAATATTTACACCAATTTACACCAAGCTTTCTAAAAACCAAGGTGAACGGAGAATTGGGGTAAAATTCTATTCTATCCAATTAAAATATAATGTTAATATATTTTTTAAAGATTTTATTTATTTATTTGACAGAGAGAGGCACAGAGAGAGCGGGAACACAAGCAGGGGGAGTGGGAGAGGGAGAAGCAGGCTTCCCGCTGAGCAGGGAGCCCAATGCGGGGCTCGATCCCAGGACCCCAGGATCATGACCTGAGCCAAAGGCAGATGCCTAATGACTGAGCCACCCAGGCGCCCCTAATATTTTTTTCTTATGTCAAATATTAATGACAGTTTATTTTGAAAATCTTTACCAGCAACAATTGAAAAACTAATGCATACTGTTATTAATAGTAAGATTATAGAAAAAACACTTATGATAAACCTGTTTCTTATATCATCCTTATTAAAGACCAATAGCATAACATTAATATTAAATTATAGGCTAACAAAGACATTTCAGAAGGAATCAAAGCCAACAAAGTTTAGGTTTGTAATACTCTGTGGTATAATTTGATATAAAGAAAGACATCTAGCAGATGGAATCAAATCTGTCTTAATTAGTCTCACTAACTCTTTAATGGAGTTAGAAAATACTGGTTGAATTCTCAAGTATGGTCCTGGTGCATAGCTAATGTGTAGTGCTGATAGTAGGGAAATCCAAATGCTGAGGATTCCATTTATCAAAGCAGAATAGGTGGTATTAAGAATGAAATAGGATTATACCTCTGAAACAAATAATGCAATATATGTTAAGGAAAAAAAAAAAAGAAGAAGAAGAAGGTAGCAGGAGGGGAAGAATGAAGCGGGGGAAATCGGAGGGGTAGACGAACCATGAGAGACGATGGACTCTGAAAAACAAACAGGGTTCTAGAGGGGAGGGGGGTGGGAGGATGGGTTAGCCTGGTGGTGGGTATTGAGGAGGGCACATTCTGCATGGAGCACTGGGTGTTATGCACAAACAATGAATCATGGAACACTTCATCTAAAACTAATGATGTATGGGGATTAACATAAGAATAAAAAAAATAAAAAAAAATAAATGGCAAAAAAAAATAAATTAAAAAAATAAATAAATAAATAAATGTTGGTAAAAAAAAAAAAGAATGAAATAGGATTATAAATTCCATTTTTATTTGAGTAAGGATCGACTCATGTCTAAACTACTATAGGCTCAGAGGAATTCTCTTAGAACCTCCATTTTCCCCTTGTTGGGTCTGCTCAAGTAAACTTATCTGATCCTAACATGCTCTCCCTGAATTAAATAGAGCTGAACTTTGGGAAGAAAACTGTATGGTAGTGTTGAAGCATTATTGGATAGATGTGTTCTTTGTGAAGAGCTTATCTTTCATGGTTTTCTCTGAGAGTGCAGCAGAGGCACAACTTCCATTTGGAACTCTGTTGTCAAGTCTAAGGGCTTATAAAAATGAAATCAACTCACAAGACCTTTTATAACCCATTACTTCAAAAGAATTAAAATATTATTTTTAAGGAATCTACAGAAAGTACGTGTTCTACTGTGCCTTCCTAAATTAGACTCAGTTCCAATGGTCTGATCCCATGAAAATAATAAAATTAAACTCCTTACCCACTGTATCCCAGATGACTAATAGAATCTGATGAGACAATTTGACAGCAAATTGCTTCATTACTCAATAAATGAAAGCTGTACTCATTGAAGGTCATTGTCCACTTTTTAATGCATATTAAGTGAGGAAATGTAGAAGTCATCAACCTTAGCTTTTTCAGAGACAGCTACCTTTCCTGCTGATAATTGAACCTACTTTATCCCTAAGGAAATAACAAATGAATGTTAACTCCCAGCTCTATTTCTGCATAAACAAAAAGAGTTCCATGCTTTGCCGAGATTCTAGTTTCTAAACCCCTAGAGCAAAGGGGAAGACTCATTTTGCCACCTGCAAGCAAAAATTGTCCAAATGAGAATCCTGTTACTTATTCAGCAATGGCTCTGGGAATACACTCCAGATGTGTTGAATCCCTATCAACAAACCTCTACCTACTAGTTTTATAGTTCAGCAATGCATTATTACCTGCCCTAGATGGTTCCCATTTCAAAAATGTTATGTAGTTACTGAACTCAGACCTACTTAGTATAAGTAAGTCTATACATTGAGGTTTGTGATCTTTCAAAAAAAAAAATGTTTTGTTCCATCTTCTAGTGGTTTTGACCCTTTCTATAAAAAATATCTTACCAAATATCTATAGAGTTCCATTCCTTAGAATTAGGCATTTCTTTCTTTCATTGTATTAGCCCATGTCCTGGAATGGGTGAACACTTTACATTCATAGATACTTAGAGTGAATTGATTTACTCTCTGGTTTTCTTTCACAGGAACCCAGAGCAGCAGGAAAGTAATTTTACATGGAGTCTACCCCTGCTGAATCTGATGTTTCTAATCACAAACAAATATACAGCAAAATGTTGGATATTTAGTTATCAGAACAGCAAGGAAAAATGATCTTCCAATATGGTAGAAAGAGCTGGGACAAGAAAATTTATTGGCACATTAATTCATGTGTGTTATTTTTCTATTCCCTCACCTCTAAAACACATGCAAATTCTAAGCAGGTAGCTAAACATTTAGAGATTTCTTCCCTTGGAGATTTGTACAAGGAGGAAAACACAAGCTTTATTTACCTTTGGTAAAAGTTTAATTTTATTACTCCCATGATCCAGGAGTTGGAATGGGATTGAAGGAAGAAAGAAAAAGCAGAAAAAGGAATGTGCTTGAAAGGAAGAAGAAAATAAGATTTTTTTCTCTCAGACCGTGAAGGTAAGAGAGATGTGTAGGACAAACATAGCAATGGGATTGTTGTCTTGAGCTTCTTTTTTCTTTTTCTTCTTTTTTTTCAGTTTTGGATGCCAGCTTACCATAACCTACAATTTACATAAGAAACCATGAATTTACTCCCTTATAAAATGAAAAATATGATTTTTCAGTATTTTAAATTAAAAAGCGCCTTCACATGCATTTCTCTTCCAATCATTCATTTAAAAATAAGTTGATTGACATTCTCCAGTAACGGATAAAAGTCTGTTCCAGGACTGGGGCAGGTAAAGTAAAAGAATTCTCTTGGAACATTTCATTGCACGAGAAAGAAAGGAAGTGCTAAAAGAATAATGGGGACCTATCAGAAGGACATAAAAGGATAATTTGAGCATCAGATTATATAATGAGTGGTGAATTACAATGTGTTCAGTAAAATAAGAATCTATGATTCCATACTGAAAAAAAATTAAACATTCTTAAATTCTTATATGGACTAGAAACAAAATAGAAATGATGAGCCAATGGATATTAAATATGGGGACAAATCAACATCATGTGACTGTTGATATAATGCAGTAAGAAAGACACCATATCACTTTGTGGTATTACTACCAAAAATAATACATAATCTGTATCTTACCATGAGGAAACATCAGACAAACCCAAACTGAGGTGACTTCAACTAGCTCATACTTCTGAAAAAAAATATTTTAGACACAAAAAGCAAGTCTGAGTTTCTATTCTAGATTAAAAAGACTAAAGAAGGGTGCCTGGGTGGCTCAGTCGGTTAAGCATCTACCTTCAGCTCAGGTCATGATGCCAGAGTCCTGGGACTGAGCCCCTCATCCGGCTCCCTCCTCAGCTGAGAGCCTGCTTCTCACTCTCCCTCTGCCTGTGTCTCCCTCTGCTTGTGCTCTCTCCCTCTCTCTCTATCAAATAAATAAATAAAATCTTTAAAAAAAAAAAAGACTAAAGGGTGGCTGGGTGATGGGCTTTGGAGAGGGTATGTGTCATGGTGAGCGCTGTGAATTGTGTAAGACTGATGAATCACAGGTGTGTACCTCTGAAACATAATACATTATATGTTTAAAAAAAGAGAGAGAGAGAAGATGGTAGGAAGGGAAAAATGAAGGGGGGGAAATCGGAGGGAGAGACGAACTATGAGAGACTATGGACTCTGAGAAACTGAGGGTTCTAGAGGGGAGGGGGGTGGGGGGATGGGTCAGCCTGATGTTGGGTATTAAAGAGGGCAAGTATTGAATGGAACACTGGGTGTTATATGCAAACAATGAATCATGGAACACTACATCAAAAACTAATGATGTAATGTATGGTGATTACACTTGATCTTAGCCAAAAGGCCGAGAAGCGATGTAATGTATGGTGATTAACATAATAAAATAAAATTAAATTAAAATAAAATAAAATAAAATAAAATAAAATAAAAAGACTAAAGAAACAGGACAAACAACTAAGGTACAATATGTGATTTGGAATCAAGTTCAAAAGTAGGAACAAAATAACTATAAAATAAAATTGGGACTATAGATGAAATTGGAATATGGACTATAGATTAGGTAACAATTGTATCAGTATTAAATTGTCCACTTTTGATAATAATAATATGGTTATACAGATAATGCCCATTTCTTAGGAGATACAAATGAATTACTAAGATGTAAAGAAGCACAATATCTCCAACTTATTCTCAGATAATTCTTATCAATAATGATAAAACAAATGAGACAAAAAATAATTTGGGTAAGGGATAAATGAGAGTTCGTGTACAATCATTACAAATTTTCTCTTATTTGAAACTACATAAAAATTAAAAGTTGCAAAAACATAGTGAGTTGGTGTTAATGGTCCTTAAAGTTTCCTTCCTTAAAACTTATGATTTTAGGAATTAGTTTCATCATGAAAATTTGTCCAGTATTTCTCCAGGAAAAAAAATCACTCCTTCCTCTGAATTTATACCCTTACAGCCCTCCTCATGTTCCATTAATTCACGATTTCAATAATTAATTCATCAGTTATTTATTGAGTACTTAGTATAAGTTGAACTGAAATAGACACTGGGAATCCATTATAAGAAAGAAACAAAATTTTATAGAGCTATAGCCTATCTTACTGTATTTTGAGTATATATCTCTTATTTGTTTACTAGAATTCCAAAAGTCTTTTAGAACCTGATCACTCATGAACATAATGTCTAATATTTATGTCAATTAAAATGACAATTGAAATATACTATATGTTAATTAATTGAATTTAAATTATAAATAAATAAATAAATAAAATGACAATTGACTATCCAGAATGTCACTTGTTTTTATTTTTATTTATTTACTTATTTTAAGTAGGTTCCACGCCTAAGGTGGGGCTCGAACTCATGACCCTGAGATCAAGAGTTGCATGCTCTACTGACTGAGCCAGCCAGATACCCCAATTTAACCTACTTAACCCACATTTAAACATACTTGATATAAAATTAAGATTATGTGATAAATTTATTTTATAGGTAAAGACAAAAATTTTGAAAAATTTTTGAGAGTCTGCAGTATAACATTATAAAGGAAGAAAAGATGTCATATGTTAGGAAGAAAATAAGGAAACTAATATTTATTGAGACTATACTGCATTCTAGAAATTGTGTTCAGCAGCATATACCAATTATTTCATCCATGCAACAGTTCCATAAAATAGATATTATTAGCTCCTTTTTACGGATCAAGAAACTGAGGCTTAGTACATTTAAGACGCTTACGTAGGTTTATTCATGTTTGTAAGAAGATTTTTTGAATTCAGGGCTATTAAACTCTAGATCATTCCACCATTATCCATTCTGATGACTTTTGGCCAGTCATCACATTTTCTCTTTGGAGTTGAGGGAGAAAAAGATGATATGTGGAAGGAGAAGTCAAAGAAGTGAACAAGTGTTCAGTTGGCCTAATAGATTTTTATATTGTTGTTCTCAATTATTTTTAATCCATTTACCTTTTACATTTACTGAAAGCATAATTGCTGCATGAATGTGTGTTTGTCAAAGTATATTCAGTGACTGGTTATCATGATCAAAATAGATTATACAGTTATTTCTTTTTGGAATAAAGAACAGAGACCTGGAGGTGTCAAGAAAATCCATAAATACAGTAACTCTTACATTTGTTAACTTCCAACATGTAAATGATTTTCAAATGAGGTTTTCTACAGATTTCAAATTCTGAAATCCATATATTTTTTCATATAAGAATAAATCCTGAATTAATTAACAGTAGATGAGTAAATTTTTACAGTATTATTCACTCAAAATTTCCAACAATATTTTGAAAGAGCAGGTATCTTACTTAGCTCCTTGATATGTGCAGAATTAGGTGCTTAAAAACAGGCAATGAGTGAAAATTAGTGAAAAAGAGTTCTACCTTTGCTTGGAAAAGAACTGAGCAGATGGCGTATTTCTCACTTCCCCAAAACCAGATCAACCTTCCATTTCACAGAAAGTGAGAAGGCAGTAGATGAGTAATGATGGCAAAGGAAATTGTCTTACATGTGGAATCACCTGATTCCCCTATCCTGGACATAGTCAAAGAAGGTCTGGTTGTGAGGTAGACAGATAGTCTTGAATTTCTAGAATAAATACAGAATGTAATTAAGATGTGTTTTAATTTCTTTGAGGCAGATATATTTGTAGAGAAAATATTTTGTAACTTAAATTATAACCATAAAATGTATCTCTCTTTTTATATATTTATATTTGATATAAAGTGATGCATAAGAGTAGAAATAGTGGGTGCCTGGGTGGCTCAGTCAGTTAAGTGTCTGCCTTCCACTCAGGTCATGATCCCAGAGTCCTGGGATCGGTCCCACATTGGGCTCCCTGCTTCTCTGCCCCTCCCCTGGCTCGTTCTTTCTCTCCCTCTCTCTCAAATAAATAAATAAAACCTTTAAAAAAAAAAGAGTAGAAATGATAATGATCCAGGGACAGAAAACCTGAAATCTTGTTTTTAGTCTATCAAAAATAAATTGGTGATTATAAGCAAGTCACTTAAATCTACCTCATCCATACTATCCGAAAATGAGAGAAACAGAATAATCTCTGTGATCCTTTCAGTCTTCAAAATTATTTGGCTTTACTTAACCAAACTGAAATCTCTGTGCCAACTGGTGTGCTGCTTCTTAGGAAAAATGAAAAAAATATATAGTAAGTTTTATGAATCAGATGAGAGAAAAACAACAAACCTAAGGCTAAGAATAATTTTGCACTGAAGTGATTTTTTAGGTCTAGGACCAACAATAAAAATTATAATTATTGAACTGTTCATATGTCCCAGGCATTGATCCATGGACTTTCCATGTATTTCCCATGTAATTATCATTAAAAAAATGAGCATGTAGTTTTGTTTCTGTTTATTGATAAAGAGACTGAGGCTTGTAGAGGTTATTTTGATATCACCCAGATAATAAGTGATGGAGCCATATTTTTAATGATAACTTTGAAACCCTTTTTATCTTTGGACTACTATACTTTATGTGGACTCTAGTGCTCAGGGAAGGCTTTTTTAGGGCAAATAAACTTGGTAAGACTTTAAAGGACTTAAGAAGGGAGGGAAGGAAGGAAGAAGAAAAGGATTGGAGTAGTTTTTATATTCTTATGTTTACTAAAGTCCAAGTTAGACCCTACATAAACAAACACAGACACACATGATCATACACACATTTAAATATATAGTGCATTTTACGTATAATGAGTCTTTCAGCGAGTATTCATTCTTACTACAATTCTTAGAGCAAATATTAGTTGCATTAACATCAATGAAATCAGCCTTTGTCTCTTTTCTGAATATCATTCTTTTATATTCCTCTATAGCTTTTTACAACTTGAAAAATTCACAGCAGTTGCTCATAAATGCAAAAGGAGTAAAATTTTCTAATTGGCCACCTCCCTTCCCAGACATGATGTATTTATAACAAATACCATACAAAGTTTGTGTTTCATTTCCAACAAAAGTATGCCCATTAACTTTTCTTCAGTACTCATATCTGTTAACTTGGGTGTTTAAAGCACAGGGACAGGACCTATGGGCAGAAAAAGTTGCATTGGAGTTATGAAAAGTGGCCCGTTATGTGCTTCCAAGTTAGGAGGAGGTTAGGGATAATGTTAAGTCTCTAAGGAATTTGGAAGCAAGGTTTCCAGGACCTCGAGGAGGCTAGCTATTGTTGGGAAAGCGTCATTTATTACTGTCTCATAAAACTTGAGTCATGAGACCCTTCAGATGTATATATATCGGTGGGTCATATGCTTGGAGGATGATTGCCAACATACATCTTGGGGGGTAGAGATAAAATGGAAGTTTCCAAAAGAACTTTTATCTGGGGCGCCTGGGTGGCTCAGTTGGTTGAGCGACTGCCTTCGGCTCAGGTCATGATCCTGGAGTCCCTGGATCGAGTCCCGCATCGGGCTCCCTGCTCGGCGGGGAGTCTGCTTCTCCCTCTCCCACTCCCTGTTTGTGTTCCCTCTCTCGCTGTGTCTTTCTCTGTCAAATAAATAAATAAAATCTTTAAAAAAAAAAAAAAAGAACTTTTATCTGTTAAAGTAGGCTTACAGGGGTGCCTGGGTGGCTCAGTCGTTAAGGGTCTGCCTTCGGCTCAGGTCATGATCTCAGGGTCCTGGGATGGAGCCCAGCATCAGGCTCCCTGCTCAGCTGGGGGCCTGCTTCTCCCTCTCCCACTCCCCCTGCTTGTATTCCCTCTCTTGTGGTGTCTCTATTTGTCAAATAAATAAATAAAGTCTTAAAAAAAATGTAGGCTTACAGGATCATGGGCACAGGGGGTGGGAGGGAGTGGGTGTTCTGCTAGGATTGTCTTTTGCTCTTAGCAAAGTGTCAACATTGAGGCAGTTGAGTCCCTAGAGGAATGTCACCCTGCCTGTTTCAAGGACTTGTCAATGGGCTGCAGGTAGTAAGGAAATTTAATAATTTTTCTTCTGCCTTTGTTTCCCACATCATTAAGTACATTTTTATAATTCATTGAATTTCATAAAACTTGAACAATAAAACCATCAATTGAGAGTTTCTCACCATTTCTAGTTTCAGGGTCAAATTAAGGATATTGTCCGTTAAAGTCCTTCATGGATGTTCTAAGATGTTCTAAGAGTACTTATTCAATATATTTTCAGTATAATAAATGTGAATGAGGGGAGTCTGACTGGCTCAGTCAGTAGAGCATGTGACTCTTGATCTCGGGGTTGTAAGTTTGAGCCCCAGGATAGGTGTAGATACTACTTAAAAAAATACAATCTTAAAAAAATATTAAATAAATGTGAATGAATTAGGATAACAGCTTGAGAATTAGTCTATCACATTTATTTAGCACATAAAACTCTGACCTTTGATCATTATGTTTTTCTTTTTCTCTTACTATTTTAATCTCTTCCCAAAATTTTACTAGGTCAGAAAGCAACTGTAATCATCAGTGCCTTATCAATAAGCTATATAAATGCTGTAAACTCAAATGTCCGCATGCTAATGAATGCATTTCAAATTCTGATTTTCTCACAACATACAAATGTGCTTTGAATCTAGCCAGTTAGATTATATTTTGCTTGGCTGGGTTAATCAGGTAATTAACATGTTTTTATTAAGGGCCTACTATGTAAAACACTAAGTTACTTTCTCATTAGAATAACTAATTTGCATGATAATATCAACAAAGACTACCTGAGATGATTGTCTTCTCCTGAAGCAATTTTATTTTGTAACATAAAAGCAAGATCCCATTCAGAAATAGGCAATATCAATGCCAGTTAGTTCTTGCTGTTGTTACGGGTGGTGGATAGGGAAAGAAAATTTTTTAAAATATAGGACGGTGATGATTACAGTTTAACTTCAATTTTAAGAAAATATTTGAATAACTTTAATATTTAGTTTTCCTTTTGAATTAACTATGGAAATTACAAAAAGTGTATTAAGCTCTCTCTGCTTGTGATAGGTACTTTGCTTATGTTGTTGGATTCTTCATAATTCTGTGAGATGGGTGCTATTATCCTTAATTTACAGGTAAAACTACTGAAATTCAGAGAGGTTAAGAACTGAAATATTAAGAACTAAAATATTTTATGCAAAATCAAGCAGGTTGGTACATAGCAAATACAAGATTAGAACTAATGTCTTTCGTGAGTCCCTGTGAGCAAAGAATTCAGAGTTTCTACAGCATAACATTGCCCACCTAAATATATATGTTACAGTCATGTTTAAATTAATCACAACTTCGGACCATTTTGCCACAAATTTCACTATTATCAGAGATTGGGAAATGTTGCAACTCAAATCATGTTTTCTTTTTTAATATTACTGGATTGCGAATATTTCTAAGTATGATAAAAAGTACTATCTTTTCCCCATCACTAGCATGATAGAATATTTGGCCCTATTTTAAATGGAAAAAAAACTAAGAAATAGTGCAATATCAGTAACCTTGCCCAAGGTGACAAAACAAGTGTGCCCTGGAGGCAAGATTAGAACTTATTCACATTTTCCAAAAGATATGACTGTGTCCTGTTTCCATGAGGATACAAGAATATAGCAATAATGCTTTTGCTGTGTCAGCTTTGATTTGGCACATCTTGACATTTGGCCATTTACATTCTTTGTTCCTTTTTTTGTTGCTTTGGATGTGTTTAATTTCTCCTTCATGTCTTAGAAGAGAGCAACTTTAAAAAAAAAAAAGCTTAATAGTTTAATAACTCATTCAAATAAATGCTTATTTGTTTAAATTTGTGACGTTCTACTTAAACAAATTTGCTGTTTTGTTTACCTAAATGTGATATTGTTAAAATACACAGCTGTCTTTGTTTCAATGTGGGATGTTTTAGATACACTGCCTGTCCAAGTATACTTATATTCTTGTATCTTTGAAGCCTCACACCTCACTACACACTTAACAGCTTATAGAAACAGCATCCTACTCATGTGGGATGTCAGATATTAGTTCTTCACAACAATGTTGTCTATGATTATTTATTTAATATAACTTATTTAAAACGTGTCCTCTTGGAAACCAGTTTGCCATTTTAAAATATAGCATCTTCATGTTTTCAGAATCTTTTAAATGACTGCTCAATTGCTTGCTCCTTAAAAAACAAAATTATTTTCTGTTTTGATAAATATTTTTTAATAAAATCTCCCTCTCCAAAGGGACATATCAATTGAATTACTGCTGCCCTCTACCACTAAAGAGTAGAAAGGAGGAGAGGAAGATTTTAGGGTGAAAGTAGAATTACTAGTGCCTACAAATTGAGCCTGTTAATGGAAAAGACTTCTCATCCATAGCTACAGTCCCACTAGCATAACAACATAATTAGCTTTGGAGTTTTAGTAATTACCAACTGGATTCCCAAGGAAAACAGTCTTGAAATTACTGCTGTGTAATCACAAAGAAATTGTAGTTTCCTGTTTAAATTTATTTCAGCTCATAAACAGAAATACTTGCCAAAGATCTTGTGATAAAGGATAAGCTTGGAAAAAAAAATCTCTAATTTCAGAAATCTTTGAGAGGTTTCTCTATATCGCTTCAATTCAATAATTCTTTATCCCAATATCCTCCCACCATTTGTAGCCACATTTGGAACATTGGGGCCATTAAATTAAACAAACTCAATCCACTCAACCCTGTCCGTTCCCATGACTCATTTTGACATGTGCCTCTGGCCTGAGATTCAATCTTCTGCCTTCTAATTAGTCATAATTACTACCCTAGGCTCAAACTTCAAGATATTTCACTCTATACTAAGAAGTATAGTACAAAAAATAAGTATATTTTTGTTATTATATTATACACATATATACACACACATACATATTTTAATCCAAAAGAATGAAGTTACTTAGATTAGCTCTTACTTGCTGTGTGACCATGGTTAAATAGTGTAACCTCTCTCTTTTTTTTTTTTTTAAGATTTTATTTATTTATTTGACAGAGACACAGCGAGAGAGGGAACGCAAGCAGGGGGAGTGGGAGAGGGAGAAGCAGGCTTCCCGCGGAGCAGGGAGCCCGATGCTGGGCTCCATCCCAGGACCTCGGGGATCATGACCTGAGCTGAAGGCAGACACTTAATGACTGAGCCACCCAGGAGCCCCAGTGTAACTTCTCTAAACCTGAGTTTTATTTTCCAAATTCCAAGGATATACTCCTTGTTTTATAAAATGCATTCAATAAGCTATACTGTATTAGTCATAATTTTGATCAACTGTAACTGTAAGTAAATTCACCCATGCTGTTTTCTCTCATACCACATTATCTCTGGCAATCTTACCCTTGCCTAATGAGAAGCTCTTCCATATCCTCGGTCATTTTTTTCCTCCTTCCCTACACTGAAGCCCAGAGGTCCTTAATGATGTTATTTACTTCAAGCTACTGCCTAAGATCTTATTTTCCTCTATGCCAAGGCCACGTTTTGTACTGTGCATCCAATTAACAGAACAAGGAGGAAAGTTTAGCAGTTTTGTTCCTTTCTGAAAGAGTGACAATTCTTAAACATCTTTCTTTATCAGAAATCAGTGAACTTTCTCATTATTCCCTTTATTGATTTATTTTTTGCTACTATCATCAAAAAATGTAATGGACATTATTGTAGGCCACCTACATTAATCTTCATGACCACAGCATTCATTTCTTCAGCTGCCCAGAATGTTAGTTGCTGGTGACTCACGGCTGAGTCCCTCTGCAGGAATAGCTTACATTGTAAGAAAGCTGCCTCAAAACTTCTGCATGTAACAACTGTTTGTGGTATGGGTACTGTGTTCCTTGACTTTATTAGAAAGACTCTAAAGGGTCCCAGGTCTAGTACTTTCCATGGGATCAGTTGTGGCCACTTTTGCACCTATGCCTCAATTCAACTACTCCTTCTACCCGGTTCTGCACTCTGCATGCCTGATAGATGTTATTATTGAGATCACATCCCAGTAAGCAGCCCCCACCACAGACACATACAAATATCAGAGTCCCTGAGTCTATTTTTCATGGAATGAGATTCATGATAGTTGGTACAGGAGAGATCCTAGGAAGTAGACTCAAAGATAGGATGTTGGATCTGCGTCACTCACTGGCTATCTGTTAATGAGGTTGTCATCACACATTTCAGTGGAGGACTGATTGCCCTTAGCATAAGTTTGTAATGGAGTGTTAGTAAGTTCACAAGCAGTGAACTAGGTTGGGATACTGGAAGATGGAAATGCACTGATAAGTATAACATTAGAGTTGTTAGAGAGCTTTGAAGAAAATAGTAGGTATGCATACAAAGGAGTCATTGATGCATTGAAAACACACACACACACACACACACACACACACACACAAAGGCTTGAGGTAACTGATCACCAATACAAGGCTAGATGTGAAAGCCAGAAGGGGTCCTTGAAGATTTTATAAAGACTCTTTGCAGCTAAGGGGCAAAAAAGCTGAGGATCAGTTCCAGAAAATATTGAATTCTCAACCCTGGCATGTCTGCAATGCTAAAGTTAGGACCTATATTGGGAAGAAGTGGGACCATGAGACTTTCAATGGGGATATTTGAGACAGTGCACCTGAAAATCATTAGTCCTTATATTCTTGTCTGGGGCTCTGGAAATAGTTCATCCGTCTTGTAATAGGCTAGAGCTTCCTCCACTTGTTTAAAAATAATACAGAGGACCCTGCCTTGCAAGAATATATGTACTTCTTCCTCCCTTTTAAGATTTACTGTCACTTTTTCTTCTGGCCACCAGACTAATAATTAGGGTCAGGTTACAATCATCCAGCCAGAAAAATACTGAGCCTTCTAAGGGAGAAAATTGTTATTTGCTAAAGGGTCTGCAAGACGCATCCAACACATACCATCAGCACAGTAGAGTACATATAGGACTGTATCTAAGGATGCTAGATAAAGGAAAATAATAGAAATTTAAATACGAACGATAATAACATTTTAGAGATACAGCATTTAAAAATCCTAAAAAGGACCCTGAAGGTGATACTAATAAATACACTTCAATGTTGCTTCTTGCACATTTGCAAAATTCAATGACTCACCTTAAATAAGATACAAGTGCCAGAAAAACTGTTGCAAACAATGGAAAGGGAATAAAAATTCTTAAAGAATTGGACATGATGGAATGAATACACTATATAGTGACCAGAAATCTCCCTAGGCAACTGTTTTGATACAGGTCCATGAATGTGCTACATTTACCAAAACAATAAGAAATGCTCTGATTAAAAGAAGCACTCATATTTTTAAAAGACTCAATGGTGATCATTTTGTAGGCAAGGGTTAGAGTAGGTGATGTGGTTATAGACCTAGCTTTCTAATAACAATGGGAATGTTAGGATTTCAAAATAATATAAGTCACTTGGTGGCACTTAAGAAGCAAGATAGGTGCAATTATTGTTTTGAGCAGCAGGTCAGAGTAGAAATCAGAAGGACCTCACTTGAACAGAGCTATAAAAATTGTAACAGAATTATGTATTCCGAGTGGCAAGGTAGATGGGTAGTCAACAAGGTTATTCGTCCATTTGTACACCACTAATAAATCAGTGATTGGTAATCAGGAGCCTGAAGACAGCTTCTCCAATAATGTCATGATTCCTTTCCCAGGTTCCAGACATGAATGAGCTTTCAGAATTTATTGACTAATTGGGAGGGAAGGACCTGCATGAACATGACAGGTGTATACATAACAATTTCTTCCTTCTCCATAGTATCACACAGATTTATATTCATATACCCATAATAGTAGAGGTAAGGATCTTCCAGATATTTTGAGGATCACAGACACAGAATCTGAGCTGATATTAATACCTGGAAATATAAGATATCATCATAGAAATCTTGTCAGAATGCAGGAATATGGAGTCCAAGTAAAAAATGGAGTCTAAGCCAAGGTCTGACTCACACCAGGTTGACTAGTTCCAGTAGTCATTTTCAAGGCACCTGAAAAGAATGGACATATTTGGAGGTTGGTTAAACCTTCATGTTGTTTTTGTTTTTTGTTTTTCTTTTTTCTTTTTTTTTTTTTTTAAGATTTTATTTATTTGAGAGAGAGAAAGAGAGATAGCAAGAGAGAAAGCATGAGCAAGGGGAAAAGGGAAAAGCAGGCTCCCTGCTCAGCAGGGAGCCCAATGTGGGGCTTGATTCTAAATAAAAAAACAGTGTTACATCCCAACCAAATAATGGGCCCAATTGCAGCTATAATATACCAGATATCCTTGTTAGAGTTTATGAACACAACTTTAGGTGTGTGGTATATTGCTACTGATCTGGTAAGTGTGGTAAGTGTAGTCTTTTCCATACTTATTAAAATGAGAACAAGAAGTTCACCTTATATGGGAAAGGCAAGAAATATATATTTCTGGTCTTGTTCTTAGGCTCCTACACTCTCTCAAAATGTAATTAAAGAAAGTAATATTATTCAGATGTTTTGCAGAATGACATATTGGTCCACAATATTGAAGACATTATGTTAACCAAGCCAGGTGATCAAAAAGTGACAAATACATTGGAAGCTTTGACAAGAAACATGAGTTCTACAAGGTGGTCTGCCACATCAGTGAAATTTTTAGGAGTCCAGTAGTCTAGGATCTCCCAGGACATCTATTCCATAGTAAAAGACAATTTTTTGATCTCTCACTTCCCACCAGTAAGGAGAAAGCTCATCACCCATTAGGATTTTTCAGGGTCTGTGGAGTCACACTTGAATAATATTGCCCTGACCCATTTACTGAAAGCCAAAGAAGGCTGTCAGTTTGTAGGGTCAGGGGCAATGAAGGAAAGGCAGTAGGTTCATGCTGTGTTGCAGGCAGCCCTGCCACTTGGGTGTACATTGTGGCAGTTTTGTGGTATTGTTTTAGACATCTCTGTGCTAAGTGGAATCTCTTAACTCCAAAACTACAATTACAGCTTAAAACTCTATGGTTCTGTAGCAAATATATTTTATCTACCTGGGCCCAGGTGAGACAGAGTCTCTGGTCATGGAGCATCAAATGGTCAGCAAGAGCTATTCACTTTAAGCCAAGTCATAAATACAGTCAGGCCCAGAAGTAATCCATCATAAGATGGAAGTGAGACACTATTATCAAAACCCAGGTTTGGCTGTTTGCCACTTGAAAGCCAATATTCAAGAGACAAGTGTTGGTTTGAAAGGAAAGGTAGCTTTCTTTATTGAGGAGGCCAGCAACCTGGGGACATATTGGACGGATGTCTAAAGACCATCTCAGGTTCTGGGTTAAAGAGCAGATTTTTTAAAGGGGAAATTCAGGGTAGGAGATTACATGAACATTGATGAAAGGGGCAGGGAAATGTTAGTATTCGTGAGGAAAGAGACAGCGTGTGCATTGAGCAAACATGCATGTAACGTACATCCCATATTCACTTTGAGGTGGAGACTTGACATCAAAACAAGGCAAAATTCAGCCCCTGATGTCAGAAGGTTCCCTTAGGACAAGGAAAGGGATCTATGGCATGCTCTGAGAGCCAGTATAAACTAGATCCCATCTTGGGCTCATTACCTTGGGTAAGGAATTCAGGGCCTTGCTTGTTCATAGGCTGGAACCATATCTGTTGACCTGGAGTCCAGGTTTCTGCAGAGACAGCTAGTGGGTTTGTTAGTGAGGTTTGAAAAGACACAATAGCTGATTAGCGAGAAACAGTTCTCTGAAAGTCAAGCTTTAAACTTCCTGCTAGTTTCAACCTCGTTAACCCTATGGGGCATGGTTTCAGTTTCTCCCTGAGTTATGAGCATTCCTCAATCTTGAAAACTTGGGATGATGACCCTCTGGTGACTTCTTTATCTTCTCTAGTGAGGTAGGTTTCAGATAAAGAGCAGATTTTGCAAATCATAGTTGTAAGCAAAATTCCTTCAATGAAGGAACATGCCTACATGCAAGGTGAAGTAGAAGATTCTAATCTGTAGGTTGGGAAATAGAAACAATATGGAATCAGACATGCAAGTTTCTTTCCTGTTATAACACCAAGAATGCGACATGAGCAGAATCAGAAGTAAGCTGCACAAGAAAATAGCCCAAATCCCCATGTTACCCACTGCTATTGCTCCAGTACCTCCCAATCAGCTTACATCTTGCAGTCACAAGCTAACAGAGAAGGGAAAATACCAAGTGTAATTCGTGGATGAATCAACATAATAGGTGTATGTGTGTCTAACTTGTACTGCTGCTATACTCTGGTCCCACTCAGGGGTGGCCCTTAAAGACAGTGGTGAGGGGCAAGCCCCCTATTGGGCTGAACTTGAGGTATGACACTTGGTCCTCTAATTTGGATGGAAATAAAAGGAGACATATGGGCCGTGGCTAAGGATTTGGCAGGCTTGTCCGAGGCCTAGAAAGAGAGAGATTGGAAGATTGAGGACAAGAAGATCTATGACAGTGACTCCCTCAGAAAGAGCTTCAGTCCAAGAAGTAACAAAGAAATCTGAAATCTGCAATATCTGAGAACTGCAGATAATGAGTCAACAATAGAACCGATTTAGGAATTCCTTCTTGGTGACTATGATATAAAAAATGATAAAAATGTGTAAATATCTGACAGGAAGTTAATGTAAATCCTTCAGACAATCCTAGGAAACTTTTACAACGATGAGGATCTTAGTTGAAGAAGCCAGAACAGCTATGACAATAAAATAATACCTCTAGGAATGAATAGTTTTAAGACCCTAAGGAAAGGTATAAAGAAGAGGAGATAAACTAATGGGAAAGGAGGAGGAAGGCAGGGTCTTAACAAATGAAGTATAAACCTGGATTAAATGTTGAATTGATAATAGATTATTTTTGTCATAGATATGTTCTTGTTAGAAACGGGAGAATTGACAGTACTAGATAGTTGATGCTTTAATAAAGCAAGGGCAGATATCTAGAATTTTATGTCTCTTATTACAGGGCTCCTTTGAAATAATTTAAATAACTGGTAGGAAAACCAAAACCCAAGAGCAAAGGGTCTTAAATCTACATATAGTAGAAGACAAACTAAGTAACATAGAGTTGAGTAGTTTTCAAACCTAAGCTTTTTGTTTTGTTTTGTTGTTTTAAAGATTTATTTACATATCTTTTAGAGAGAGAGAGCAGGGGGGAGGGGCATAGTGAGAGGGAGAGAATCTCAAGCAGATTCCCCGCTGAGCACAGATCCTGACCAGGGGCTTGATCTCATGACCCTGAGATCATGACCTGAGCTGAAATCGAGAGTCGGGCACTTAGCTCTGAGCCACCCAGGTACCCCCAAACCTAAGTTTGGAATGCTTGAAGGACATTTGGCCACAGCATATAAAAATTAGGAAATAATCATTTTTACTTGTGTGAGAAGAGTTAGTACTTAAATTTTTAGTTTCTTAAACAGATTTCTAAAATTTTGCATTTAGTAGAAAGCTATTCACATCTGTTATGGTTAGCATTGTGTACCCCCTAAATTCATATTGTTGAAGCCTCAATCTGAAGTACTCAGAATGTGACTGTATTTGCAGATAGGTCTTCTATTTATTTTTTCTGTTTTTACTTTTTATTTTTTTCTTTTTATTTAAATTTTTTTTATTAACATATAATGTATTATTTGTTTCAAGGATACAGGTCTGTGACTCATCAGTCTTACACAATTCACAGCACTCACCATAGTACATACCCTTCCCATTGTCCATCACCCAGCCACCCCATCCTTCTCACCCCCCTCCACTCCAGCAACCTTCAGTTTGTTTTCTGAGATTAAGAGTCTTCTTATGGTTTGTCTCCCTCTCTAGTTTTGTCTTGTTTCATTTTTCCCTCTGTTCCCAAATGATCCTGTCTTGTTTCCCAAATTCCTCATTATCAGTGAGATCATATGATACTTGTCTTTCTCTGATTGACTTATTTCGCTTAGAATAATACCCTCTAGTTCCATCCACATCATTGCAAATGGCAGGATTTCATTTTTTGATGCCTGCATAATATTCCATTCTATATATATATACCACATTGTCTTTATCCATTCATCTGTTGATGGACATCTAAGCTCTTTCCATAGTTTAGCTATTGTGGACATTCCTGCTATAAACATTGGGTGCACATACCCCTTCAGATCCCTACATTTGTATCTTTGGGGTAAATACCCAGTAGTGCAATTGCTGGATCGTAGGGTAGCTCTATTTTCAACTTTTTGAGGAACCTCCATACTGGTTTCGAAAGTGGCTGCACCAGCTTGCATTCCCACCAACAATGTAGGAGGGTTCCCCTTTCTCCGCATCCTCTACAACATCTGTAGTTTCCTGACTTGTTAATTTTAGCCCTTCTGCCTGGTGTGAGGTGGTATCTCATTGAGGTTTTGATTTGGGTTTTGCTGATGCCAAGTGATATTGAGCACTTTTTCATGTGTCTGTTGGCCATTTGGATGTCTTCTTTGCAGAAATGTCTGTTCATGTCTTCTGCCCATTTCTTGATTGGATCATTTGTTCTTTGGGTGTTGAGTTTGATAAGTTCTTTATAGATTTTGGATACTAGCCCTTTATCTGATATATCATTTGCAAATATCTTCTCCCATTCTGTCAGTTGTCTTTTGGTTTTGTTGACTGTTTCCTTTGCTGTGCAAAAGCTTTTTATCTTGATGAAGCCCCAGTAGTTTATTTTTCCCTTGCTTCCCTTGCGTTTGGTGATGTTTCTAGGAAAAAGTTGCTGTGGCTGAGGTCAAAGAGGTTGCTGCCTGTGTTGTCCTTTAGGATTTTGATGGGCTCCTGTTTCAAATTTAGGCCTTTCATCCATTTTGAGTCTATTTTTGTGTGTGGTGTAAGGAAATGGTCCGGTTTCATTCTTCTGCATGTGGCTGTCCAATTTTCCCAACACCATTTGTTGAAGAGACTGTCTTTTTCCCATTGGACATTCTTTCCTGCTTTGTCGAAGATTAGTTGACCATAGAGTTGAGGGTCCATTTCTGGGCTCTCTATTCTGCTCCATTGATCGATGTGTCTGTTTTTGTGCCAGTACCATACTGTCTTGATGATGACAGCTTTGTGATAGAGCTTGAAGTCCGGAATTGTGATGCCGCCAGCTTTGCTTTGCTTTTTCAACATTCCTCTGGCTATGCAGGGTCTTTTCTGGTTCCATACAAATTTTAGGATTATTTGTTCCATTTCTTTGAAAAAAGTTGGTGGTATTTTGATAAGGATTACATTTAATGTGTAGATTCCTCTAGGTAGCATTGACATTTTCACAATATTTGTTCTTCCAATCCATGAGCATGGAACATTTTTCCATTTCTTTGTGTCTACCTCAATTTCTTTCATGAGTATTCTATAGTTTTCTGAGTACAGATCCTTTACCTCTTTGGTTAGATTTATTCCTAGGTATCTTATGGTTTTGGGTGTGATTGTAAATGGGATCAACTCCTTAATTTCTCTTTCTTCTGTCTTGTTGTTATATAGAAATGCCACTGACTTCTGTGCATTGATTTTATATCCTGCCACTTGACGGAATTCCTGTATGAGTTCTAGCAGTTTTGGGATGGAGTCTTTTGGGTTTTCCACATAAAGTATCATATCATCTGCAGAGAGTGAGAGTTTGACTTCTTCTTTGCCGATTCAGATGCCTTTTATTTCTTTTTGTTGTCTGATTGCCGAGGCTAGGACTTCTAGTACTATGTTGAACAGCAGTGCTAATAGTGAACATCCCTGCCATGTTCCTGTCCTTAGGGGAAAAGCTCTCAGTTTTTTCCTACTGAGTATGATATTCGCTGTTGGTTTTTTGTAGATGGCTTTTATGATATTGAGGTATGTACCCTCTATCCCTACAGTGTGAAGAGTTTTGATCAAGAAAGGGTGCTGTAATTTGTCAAATGCTTTTTCTGCATCTACTGAGAGGATCATATGGTTCTTGTTCTTTCTTTTATTAATGTATTGTATCACGTTGATTGATTTGCGGATGTTGAACCAACCTTGCAGCCCAAGAATAAATCCCACTTAGTCATGGTGAATAATCGTTTTAATGTACTGTTGGATCCTGTTGGCTAGAATTTTGGTGAGAATTTTTGCATCCATGTTCATCAGGGATATTGGTCTGTAATTCTCCTTTTTGATGGGGTCTTTGTCTGGTTTTAGGATCAAGGTAATGGTGGCCTCATAAAATGAGTTTGGAGTTTTCCTTCCATTTCTATTTTTTGGAACAGTTTCAGAAGAATAGGTCTTAATTCTTCTTTAAACGTTTGGTAGAATTCCCCTGGGAAACCGTTTGGCCCTGGGCTCTTGTTTGTTGGGAGATTTTTTTTTTTTAAGACTTTATTTATTTATTTGACAGAGAGGGACACAGCGAGAGAGGGAACACAAGCAGGGGGAGTGGGAGAGGGAGAAGCAGGCTTCCCACTGAGCAGGGAGCCCAATGCGGGGCTCGATCCCAGGACCCTGGGATCATGACCTGAGCCGAAGGCAGATGCTTAATGACTGAGCCACCCAGGCTCCCCTGGGGGATTTTTGATTACTGCTTCAATTTCCTTAGTGGTTATGGGTCTGTTCAGGCTATCTATTTTTTCCTGGTTCAGTTTTGGTAGTTTATACATCTCTAGGAATGCATCCATTTCTTCCAGATTATCTAATTTGCTGGCATATAGTTGCTCATAATATGTTCTTATAATTGTTCGTATTTCTTTGGTGTTGGTTGTGATCTCTCCTCTTTCACTCATGATTTTATTTATTTGGGTCCTTTCTCTTTTCTTTTTGATAAGTCTGGCCAGAGGTTTATCAATCTTGTTCATTCTTTCAAAGAACCAGCTCTTAATTTCATTGATCTGTTCAACTGTTCTTTTGGTTTCTATTTCATTGATTTTTGCTCTGATCATTGTTATTTCTCTTCTCCTGCTGGGTTTAGGCTTTATTTGCTGTCCTTTCTCCAGCTCCTTTAGGTATAGGGTTAGGTTGTGTATTTGAGACCTTTCTTGTTTCTTGAGAAAGGCTTGTATTGCTATATACTTTCCTCTTAGGACTGCCTTTGCTGCATCCCAAAGACTTTTTTTTTTAAAGATTTTATTTATTTATTTGAGAGAGAATGAGAGAGAGAGCACATGAGAGGGGAGAGGGTCAGAGGGAGACTCAGACTCCCTGCCGAGCAGGGAGCCCAATGCGAGACTCGATCCAGGGACTCCAGGATCATGACCTGAGCCGAAGGCAGTCACCTAACCAACTGAGCCACCCAGGCGCCCTGCATCCCAAAGATTTTGAACAGTTGTGTTTTCATTTTCATTTGTTTCCATGAATTTTTTAAATTCTTCTTTAATTTCCTGGTTGACCCATTCATTCTTTAGTAGGATGCTCTTTAGCCTCCATGTATTTGAGTTCTTTCCAACTTTCCTCCTGTGGTTGAGTTCTAGTTTCAAAGCATTGTGGTCCAAAAATATGCAGGGAATGATTCCAGTCTTTTGGTACCAGTTGAGACCTGATTTGTGACCTAGGATGTGATCTTTCTAGAGAATGTTCCATGTGCACTTGAGAAGAATGTGTATTCTGTTGCTTTGGGATGGCATGTTCTGAATATATCTGTGAAGTCCATCTGATCCAGTGTGTCATCTAAAGCCTTTATTTCCTGTTGATCTTTTGCTTAGATGATCTGTCCATTTCTGTGAGGGGGGTGTTAAAGTCCCCAGCTATTATTGTATTATTGTCGATGTGTTTCTTTACTTTTGTTATTAATTGGCTTATATAATTGGCTGCTCCTTTGTTGGGGGCATAGATATTTACAATTGTTAGATCTTCTTGTTGGATAGACACTTTAAGTAGGATATAGTGTCCTTCCTCATCTCTTATTATAGTCTTTGGTTTAACATCTAATTTTTCTAATATAAGGACTGCCACCCCAGCTTTCTTTTGATGTCCTTTAGCATGGTAAATGGTTTTCCACCCCTTCACTTTCAATCTGGAGGTGTTTTTGGGTCTAAAATGAGTCTCTTGCAGACAGCATATTGATGGGCCTGTAAGGTGACTGTTTCTGTATATTGTCTCTGTTCTTTTCTGGTCTGTGTTACTTTTAGGCTCTCTCTTTGCTTAGAGGACCCCTTTCAGTATTTCCTGTAGGGCTGGTTTCGTGTTTGCAGATTCCTCTAGTTTTTGTTTGTCCTGAAAGCTTTTTATCTCTCCTTCTATTTTCGGTGACAGCCTAGCTGGATATAGTATTCTTGGCTGCATATTTTTCTCATTTAGTGCTCTGAATATATCATGCCAGTTCTTTCTGGCCTGCCAGGTCTCTGTGGATAGGTCAGCTGCCAACCTAATATTTCTACCATTATAGGTTACAGACCTTTTGTTTGGAGCTGCCTTCAGGATTTTCTCTTTGTCTCTGAGTCTTGTGAGTTTTACTATTAGATGTCGGGGTGTTGACCTATTTTTACTGATTTTGAGGGGGGTTCTCTGTGCCTCCTGGATTTCGATGCCCGTTTCCTTCCCCAAATTAGGGAAGTTCTCTGTTGTAATTTTCTCCAATATACCTTCTGTCCCCCTCTCTCTTTCTTCTTCTTCTGGGATCCCAATTATTCTAATGTTGTTTCACTTTATAGTATCACTTATCTCTCGAATTCTCCCCTCGTGATCCAGTAATTGTTTATCTCTTTTTTTTCTCAGCTTCTTTATTCTCTATCATTTGGTCTTCTGTATCACTAATTCTTTCTTCTGCCTCATTTATTCTAGCAGTTAGAGCCTTCAGTTTTGATTACACCTCATTAATAGCCTTTTTGATTTTGACTTGGTTAGATTTTAGTTCTTTTCTTTCTCCAGAAAGGGATTCTCTAGTCTCTTCTATGCTTTTTTCAAGCCCAGCTAGTATCTTTATAATTGTCATTTTGAACTCTAGTTCTGACATCTTACTAATGTCTGTATTGGTTAGGTCCCTCACAGTTGATACTGCCTCTTATTTTTATTTTTTTTTTTTTTTGAGGTGAGTTTTTCTGTCTTGTCATTTTGTGTGGAGGAGAATAGATTAATGAGAGAAAAAAATGCTAAAAATAAATTCTAAAAGGGTAACAACGACCCCAGAAAAATATACACTAAACAAATCAGAAGAGACCCAAAACCAAGGGGGAAAGAAAGGGGGAAAAAAAAAAAAAAGGAATATGATCAGGCTGGTGAATAGAACGGAACCACTTTTTTCAAGAATGAAAAAAATTAAAAAAAAAGAGAATGTGATCAGGTGGAAGCCTAGGACGACGTCATACACTGGATTTAGAGTATATTTTGGTCTGTTAGAAGAAACTGTATCCCAAAATTTTAAAGAAAGAAAAACTTATATATATATATACACACACAAAAATAAGGTTAAATACAGTGAAAGGATAGAATATACCTGTAAAAATGAAAAATTAAAAAAGATTTTAAAAAAGGAATTGATAAGATGTTGGTTGAAAAAGGAAAGAAAAATTCAAATAAAAAAATAGAAAAAGAAAATTTAAAAAATTAACTTTGAAAGACTAAAGCATCATGGGAAAAAAGCCCTGAATTCTATGTGCTGTATTCCCCTAGAGCTGGGGTTTTGCACTTCTCATTGATCAGTAAACTTGGTTTTGGCTGGATGTTCTTGCCTGATCTTCTGGGGGAGGGGCCTGTTGCAGTGATTCTCAAATGTCTTTGCCTGAGGCGGAATTGCCCTGCCCTTGCCAGGGGCCAGGCTAAGTAATCTGCTTGGCTTTGCTCTCGGTAGCTTTTGTTCCCTGAAAGCTTTCTGTACAGCTTTGGAGGACAAGAGTGAAAATAGCGGCCTCCCAATCTCCAGCCCCAGAGGAGCTGAGAACTCAGGGACCCACTCCTCAGTGAGCCCTCAGAGAAAAACTGTCTATTGCTCCTGTCTCCCTGGTCTCTGGCCACACTCTGTGCTCACCCGGCCTGTGACCGAGCATTTCTATCTCTGGCACACGACCCTGTTTGGAGTCTCCAAACCCAGCAGATTCCTGCATTGCGCTCCTGCACCGCTCCTCCCTGGGGAGGAAGGAGAGTCTCCCCAGATCTGCCACTTGTTGGGTCCCTTCTCAAAGAGCAGTGGCCCAACTGTGCCACGGAACACAGTTTATGGCAACCCTGAACTGAGAGCCCACTCCTTGGCTCTGTCTATGCAGCCGGCTTCCGCGCTCCAACACCTGGGAGCTCTGCCACACTCAGGCACCCCCGGTCTTTCTGTGACCCCGAGGGTCCTGAGACCACACTGTCTCAGCGAGGGTTCCACCCTACCCCCCCACCCCACCCCCCCCACTTAGCCACTGGAGTGACGTCTCTTAGCAGAGCAGACTTCTAAAAGTTCTGATTTTGTGCTCTGCTGCTCTATCACTTGCCAGTAGCTGGCTGACGAAGGCTCCCTCTCCCCCACCACCCCGCAGTCTATCTTCCCGTATATCTCCGCACATCCTACCTTCCAGAAAGTGGTTACCTTTCTGTTCAGAGAGCTGCTGCTATTCTTTTCTTCAATCTACTGTTGAGTTTGTAAGTGTTCTGAATGGTTTGATAACTATCTAGCTGAACTCCTGGGACCACATGAAATTTAGGTCTGCTACTCCTCCACCATCTTGCTCCTCCTCTGCAGATAGGTCTTTTAAATAGGTAATTAAGATCAAATGAAGTTAAATGGGTGGGCCCTAATACAATCTTACTGGCATCCTTGTAAGAAGAGGAAATTTGGACACACAAAGATAGCAGGTATTCATAAACACAAGGAAAAGTCTATGTGATCACTCAGTGAGTGGTGCGAGGGTGGCCATCTATAAGCCAAGAAGAGAGGGCTCAGAAGAAAACAAAGATGCCCACGCCTTGGTCTTGGACTTCTAACCTTCAGAACTTAAGAAATAAATTTATGGGGTGCCTGGGTGGCTCAGTTGGTTAAGCGACTGCCTTCGGCTCAGGTCATGATCCTGGAGTCCCGGGATTGAGTCCCGCATCGGGCTCCCTGCTCGGCAGGGGGTCTGCTTCTCCCTCTGACCCTCCCCCTCTCATGCTCTATCTCATTCTCTCTCTCAAATAAATAAATAAAATTTAAAAAAAAAAGAAATAAATTTATGTTGTTTAAGGCACCCAGGTTGTGGTATGTTATGGCAGCCTTAGAAAATTAGTACATTATACTAGTGGTAAATAGTCTAGTCTATAGTTGCTGAAAATGACTATACCAGTAATATGAGTGAGATCCTTCTGACTGAACTGAATTCATTAAGAAATTCGGAGTGGACTGACAACATTCACAATTCAATTTCTTTGGACTTCAATATTTGTGAGGAAAGGAAACATGGAGCTTTCTTCATTATCTACATAGATATATATATTAGATATGTGCTCATTTGATTACATTTAGTGAGCTATGTTGAATAACACAGGTAGGTTTACTTTGAGATGGGTACTAGAGTGGCAGTTTTCCAAACTTGTAATGCAGTTAAATACTATAATTAAGGCCCGTTGCAAAGACTTCTGTCAATATATTTGGGCACAGGAGGACACAAGAAAACCAGTTACTATTATGAAGAGAACAGCCTTTAAGTGTGGAAGTCCTCCCCTGATGTGCTTTCCTCCCCTGATCTCTTCCACAAAGGAAGGCATCATACCCCTGAACAATTATAGACTTGGTGCCTTAGAACATTAAGCTAATAATTTAAAATTTTAAAAATAGAGGAATATCTAGAAGATGATACTATAACTACAACAGGAATCTTTTATTTTTGCCTACCCCCTTTCCAACATCTCTCCTCCAAGAGAAAAAAAAATAGTCACAGTTCTAGGCTCTCTGCTGGGCCATGTTCACTAATACTGGGCTCATTCTCATACACTTGGCGTTTATTATAGACTTTTTGCTTCCTGATTCTTTGTAGTAAATATAATAAGAAAGGCCAATGCTTAAGAGGAGGTTAGCTATCTCTTCTCTCAAGCTCCTACCTCTTTTTTCTCTTTTTTTCCTTCACTGTTCTATCTCATGTGGCTTGCTTTTTGTCTCACTATATCTAGCTAGCTAGCTAATTATCTTTTTCTATGCTGACAAAAGAAGATACAAAGAGTTCTCTTCTTGACTGGACTAGTGGTGTCTGGGTATGATAATCAGAATGGCTCTGGCCATCTTAAAGACATGAGGGACGTGAAAGAAGTTAGTTGATCTGCTGCTATGACAGAATATAGAAATAGAAGAAACGAAGTCTTGATAATACTAATTATGAGATGATAAATGTCTCTATTTTTACCCTAGGTGAGTTAATATTTTCTCTTTCTTGCAACTAAATCATTGCCACTGATATGAAATATACCATTGAGTCAGTTGTTCTTTTTCTCTATAATTTGGCTGACTTGAGAATATACCATTTTCTAGAGAACCACCTCCTTTGCCATTGTTTCTCCTCGACAAATTGCTCCCATTAATAGAAATTTGTTTTCATGAAATAGTTGAACATGTAGGGACAGATGTACATGAATATGTTCATTTAAGAATTATTTACAATAGTTTATGATTAGAATCAACTTAAATGTTTATCAGTACAGAGGCCATTAAATAAAGTATGATACATTCATATCTTAGACAATAAAAAATCATTAAAAAGAAAGTTATAAAAATCAATTGATGTTGGGCACCTGGGTGGCTCAGTTGGTTAAGTGACTGCCTTCGGCTCAGGTCATGATCCTGGAGTCCCGGGATCGAGTCCCACATCGGGCTCCCTGCTCAGCAGGGAGTCTGCTTCTCCCTCTGACCCTCTTCCCTCTCATGCTCTCTATCTCTCATTCTCTCTCTTTCAAATAAATAAATAAAATCTTTAAAAAAATCGATTGATGTAGAAAAATATCCATAGCTTATTATTGAGTGAGAAACTAAAAGCAGAATTCAACAAATTTCTGAGCATGAACAAAATAATCATATGTTTATAAAAAATGTCATGGAATATTTATTTGACATTTATGTATGTGAATAATAATAATACAAACAATAATGACCACTAACATTTATTAAATATCTGCTCAGAGCCAGGAACCCTGCTACATGTTTTACATATATGATAGTAATTAATCCATAGCTCAAATTATGTAGATATTATTATTATCTTCATTTATAGATGAGTAAAGTGAAATTCAGGGAGTAAAAAAGTTGTGTGGCCTAGTCATTGAGCAATAAGATCAAGGTTCATATTCAGGTCTACATAGCAGCTTATTATATTTTAACTTTTATATCATAACATACTATAGTATCCCATTTACATATTATATTACATTATATTATATTATTATATTACATTATACTACATTATAGATATCTGGAATAATTACTTCTAAAAGGATAATAATTGCCTTTGGGTGGTAGAATAATTTTTTCTTCATCACATTTTTCTGTATCATTATATTTTCTACAGCAAACATATTTCATTTTTCTTTAAGCATGTATCACTTTAAATAAAAAGGGAAAGGAAATAAATATATAACATATACATTTATAAATTATAATAAACATGCATCATAAAATGCTTTTCCTGTCTCTTTTTGCACAGGTGTCAGGAGGAGTATTTCTAGCTCCAGATCTACTTGGCTCTGTAACTTTAGGAAGTCATTGAACTCCTTAATTTCCTTGCATGCAAAGTAGATATAATGTTACTTAGCTCTCCTTCAAACAGTTGTTGTAAAGATTTAATGAGGTAGTGGGACATCAAAGAGCTTGGGAAGTTTTAAAGCATGCTAAAACTCTTCTAGGGTATTATTATTCTTTATTTTCTTCATATTGAAATATATTTTAAATGTGTATTGTGGTTTTAAAAAGTTCAGTGTCTTGAAATCAGAATATAGCTTATGTCTTTGTTTCCTAATTTAGATAATGGAATGATAATATTGACCTTTTAAATTACTGTGGGAGTATGTAGATATACCATACATAAAGAATTCTGCACCATAAATTCTAACACAATATAGGGCCTATATAGGGATGTGTGTGTGTATGTGTGTGTGTGTGCATGTGCATGTTTTAAACTAAAAAGTCCCAGTGGAAAGTAAGCTTCTCTTTGGAATTCTCTTCTAATATAAACTCATATTTTTGCTCAAAGGAACAATAACAGGAACAATAAATGTGCAATCTGGTTCCCTAAGGAAAAGCAAATCCATATTTAAGAGCTTTCATCACAAGCTCTAATACACTATCTAGTTTGTCAGAGGGGATATATTTATTAGCATAATAAAAGAGTACCAGGAAATTGCATAATAGTAACTAAATGTCTTCTCTGCCTTCCTTCTTGGAAACAAAAATGTCACAAAAGTTCATGAACACACATGAGACCTTTTCATCCTGTTGTTTCTAAGTTTGCTTTTTTTCACTACTCTTCTATTGTGAATCTGAGAAGGAATTGTCTTCCAAGGAGGAAAGAAAACATGGTTCAAAGGGCTAATTTTCTACTATTCACTAGATCCTGGAGTAACCATGTAATCGGCTGAGTATTCTCCTCCATCCCTTGATTACATTTTTTAGTTTTTATTTTATTTTTTTTAAGATTTTATTTATTTACTTACTTGACAGAGAGAGAGAGTGGGAGAGGGAGAAGCAGGCTCCCCACTGAGCAGGGAGCCCAATGCAGGGCTTGATCCAGGAACTCCGGGATCATGACCTGAGCCAAAGGCAGACGCTTAACCAATCAAGCCACCCAGGCACCCCTAGTTTTTATTTTAATTCCAGTTAATTCATATATTGTGTAATATTTGTTTTGGTTGTACAATACAGTGGTTCAAACTTGCATACATCACCCAGTGCTCAATTGCAGCAAGTGTAGTCTTTAATCCCCATCACCTATTTAACATAATTCCCTTTCCTCTGGTAACATCAGTTCTCTATAATTAAGAATCTGGGTTTTTTTGGTTTGTCTCTCTCTGCCTGTCTTTTTTTTCCTCTCTCATTTGTTTTGTTTCTTAAATTCCATATATTAGTGAAATTATATAGTATTTGTCTTTCTCTGATGACTTATTTTGCTTAGCATAATACTCCCCTAGCTCCATCCACATCATTGCAAATGGCAAGATTTCATTCTTTTTTATGGCTGAATAATAGTCCATTGTATAAATATAAATATATATATTGACCTCTGAGAGTCGGGGACCTGGGGCGGCGAAGGAACTGAGAAAAAGAGACGACAGTATAGCGAGCCACAGGGGACCCCGAGCTAACAGCCTGAGGTGCCTAGGTTTATTTTCCATAGTCTAATATACCTTCTACAATGACATAGGTCTATAATGATTTACAGCAGGGGCTTAGTAAGGCACATTCTTCCACGTACACAGGGTTTGTTAACTGAAGCAGTGGGAGTGGAGGAGTAAAGAAATCTGTAACTGGCTGTGATCAATTAATTGTAAACACCATTGTACTCAGACCTTAACAAAGGATAAGATAACAAAGAAGGGAATGCACAGTGTGCTGTTTACAGCTGGCTTCCTATCTACAAAACATCTTCTGCTATGTACTTTTAGAACAGACCACACACATCCCAAGGGCATTTCACTCTGATCCTTTTGGGTTATTTTTAACCCTGCAATGTCGAGTTTTCTCAGAGATCTCGGAGTCTGAACGAACATGCACCAGTGGTCGTTGTGGCGTTCTGTTTCCTACATATATATATATATAGTAAGTATATATATTTATATTTATACAGTGGAAGTGATATAATATATGTATAATACATATATGTACTGGAATTTATATTTAAATTTATATTTATACAATGGAAGTGATATATATATAAAATACATATATATCACTTTATCCATTCATCAGTCAATGGACACTTGGGCTGCTTCCGTATCTTGGCTATTGTAAATAATGCTGCTATAAACATAGGTGTGCATGTATCCCTTTGAATTAGTGTGCTTGTATTCTTTGGGTAAATACCCAATAGTACAATTGCTGAATTGTAGGGTAGTTCTATTTTTAGCTTTTTGAGGAATGGTCTGTACTGTTTTCCACAGTGACTGCACCAGTTTGCTTTCCTACCAGCAGTGCACTAGGGTTCCTTTTTCTCCATATCTTTGCCAACCCCTGTTTTTCTTGTGTTGTTGATTTTCTGACGGGTGCGAAGTGATACCTCATTGTAGTTTTGATTTGCATTTCTGGATGGTAAGGATGATGAACATCTTTTCATGTGTCTGTTGGCCATCTGGGTATCTTCTTTGGTGAAATGTCTATTCATGTCTTCTGCCCATTTTTTAATTGGATTATTTGGTTTTTGGGTGTTGAATTTGGTAAGTTCTTTATATATTCTAATCCTTTATTAGATACATCATTTGAGAATATCTTCTCCCATTCCACTGGTTGCTTTTTAGTTTTGTTGAGTGTTTCCTTCACTGTGCAGAAGATTTTTATTTACGCAGTCCCAATAGTTTATTTTTGCTTTTGTTTCTCTTGCCTCTGGAGACATACCTAGAAAAAAGTTGCTACAGCTGATATCAAAGAGGCTACTACCTGTGTTCTCCCTAGGATTTTTATGGTTTCAGGTTTCACATTTAGGTCTTTAGCCCATTTCGAATTTATTTTTGTGTATGGTGTAAAAAAGTGGCCCAGTTTCTTTCTTTTGAATGTTGCTGTCCAGTTTTCCCAACACCATTTTTTGAAGAGACTCTCCTTTTCCCATTGGATATTCTTTCCTGCTTTGTTGAAGATTAATTGACTATATGGTCATGGGTTTATTTCTGGGTTTTCTATTCTGTTCCATTGATCTATGTGTCTATTTTTGGGCCAGTACAGTACTGTTTCGATCACTAAAGCTTTGCAATATAACTTGAAGTCTGGAATTGTGATGCCTCCAGCTTTGCTTTTTAATTTTTTTAATTTTAATTTTCTTAGGATTATTTTGGCTATTTGGTGTCTTTTGTGGTTCCATACAAATTTTAGAATTGTTTGTTCTAGTTCTATGAAAAATGCTGTTGGTATTTTGATAAGGATTGGATTAAATGTAGATTGCTTTAGGTAATATAGATATTTTAACAATATTTGTTCTTCCAGTCTATGAGCATGGTGCATAGAAATGCATCAGATTTCTGTACAGTGATTTTGTATCCTGTGATTTTACTGAATTTGTTTATCAGTTCTAGTAGTTTTTTTGATGGAGTCTTTGGGTTTTCTGTATAGAGTATGTCATCTGCAAATAGTGAAAGTTTTACCTCTTCATTACCTTTCTGGATGCATTTTATTTCTTTCCGTCGTCCAATTTCTGTGGCTAGGACTTCCAGTACTATGTTAAATAAAAGTGGTGAGAGTGCACATCCTTGTCTTGTTCCTGACCTTAGGGTAAAAGCTTTCAGTTTTTCACCATTGAGTATGATGTTAGCTGTGTTGTTGTTTTTTTTCGATATATGGCCTTTATTATGTTATTATGTTGAGGTATGTTTCCTCTAAACTTACTTTGTTGAGTGTTTTATCATGAATTGATATTGTACTTACTCAGAATATTTTTCTGCATCTGTTGAAATGATCATATGGTTCTTATCCTTTCTCTTACTGATGTAATGCATCACATTGATTGATTTGCAAATATTGAACTACCCTTATAACCTAGGAATAAATTCCACTTGATCATGGTAAATGATACTTTTAATGTATTATTAAATTTGGTTTGCTAGTATTTTATTGAGGATTTTTGCATCCATATTCATAAGGGATATTGGCCTGTAGTTCTCTTTTTTAGTGGTGTCTTTATCCAGTTTTGCTATTAGGATGATGTCGTCCTCATAAGATGAACTTTTGGGTTTTTCTTCCTTTTCTATATTTTGGAATAATTTAAGAAGGATAGGTATTAAATCTTCTTTGATCATTTCATAGAATTCACCTGTGAAGCCATCTGGTCCTGAACTTCTGTTTGTTAGGAATTATTTGATTACTGATTCAATTTCTTTGCTGGTTATTGGTCTATTCAAATTTTCTGTTTCTTCCTTTTTCAGTTTTGGAAGTTTATATGCTTCTAGGAATTTATCCATTTCTTCTAGGTTGTCCAATTTGTTGGCATATAGGTTTTCATAATATTCTTTTATAATTGTATTTCCATGGTGTTGGTTCTTATTTCTCCTCTCTCATTTGTGATTTTATTTGAGTCCTTTGTCTCTTTTTTTTGGTAAGTCTGGCTAGAATTTCATCAGTTTTATTAATTTTTTCCAAGAACCATCTCCTGGTTTCATTGATCTGCCCTATTGTGTTTTTGTTTTATTTTGTTTGTTGTAGGTTTTTTCTCTATCATTTATTTTTGCTCTAATCTTTATTATTTCCTTCCTTCTGCAGGTTTTAGGTTTTGTTCATTATTCTTTTTCTAATTCCTTTATGTGTAAGGTTAGCTTGCTTGAGATTTTGTTGCCCTTGTGATAGGCCTGTATTGCTACCAACTTCCCACTTAGAACCACTTTTGCTGCATCCCAAAGGTTTTAGAGTATTGTGTTTCATTTTCATTTGTTTCCAAGTACTTTTTTATTTCTTTCTTTATTTCCTGGTTCACCCATTCATTGTTTAATAACATGTTATTTAATCTCCATGTATTTGTGGTCTTTTCAGATTATTTCTTGTGATTGGCTTCTAGTTTCATAGCACTGTAGTTAGAAAAGATATGTGGTATGATTTTGAATTTGTTGAGGCTGGTTTTGTGGACTAATGTGTGATCTATTCTGGAGAATATTACATGTGCACTTGAAAATAATGCATATTCTGCTATTTTAGGATGGAATGTTCTGAATATATCTGTTAAATCCATCTAGTCCAGTGTGTCATTCAAAGCCATGGTTTCCTTGCTGATGTTCTATTTAGATGATCTGTCCATTGATATAAGTGGGGTGTTAAAGTCCCTTACAATTATTGTGTTATTATCAATTAGCTCCTTTATGTTTGTTATTAATTGTTTTATGTATTTGGGTGCTCCTGGGTTGTGTGCATGAATATTTACAATTGTTATATCTTCTTGTTGGATTGTCCCCTGTATTATTACAGTGTCTTTTTTGTCTCTTGTTACAGTCTTTGTTTTAAAGTTCATTGTGTCCAATATAAGTATTACTATTCTGACTTTCTTTTGACATCCGTTTGTATGATAGATATTTCTCTCTCCCCTCATTTTGAATCTGCAGGTGTCCTTAGGTCTAAAATGAATCTTTTGTAGGCAGCATATAGATGGGTCTTGTTTTTTTTTAATCCATTCTGTCACCCTATGTCTTTTGATTAGAGCATTTAGTCCATTTATATTCATAGTAATTATTGTAAGCTATGTATTATTTGACATTTTATTACTTGTTTTGTGGTTATTTCTGAAGATTTCTCTGATCCTTTCTTGTCTTTCTCTCTTTCATGTTTTGCTGATTTTCTTTAGTGATATATTTAGATTTATTTCTCTTTATTCTTTGCATGTTTATTAGTGGTTTTTTACATATAGTTACCATTAAGTTTAAATATAACCTCTTCTGCATATAGCAGTATATATCAAGTTAATGGTTGTTTAAGTTTGAACCCATTCTTTTCTCCTCTTCTCCCCAAATTTTAAGTATATGTTATTATATGTTTATCCTTTTTTGTGTGTGAGTTCCTTGACAGATTTTTTACAGAAATAACCATTTTTAATGCTTTTGTGTTTCCTACCTTTATACTGTCAATTTTGGTCTCTTTTTTCCACTCAAAATGCCCCTTTTAATATCTCTTTCACAAACTCCTTTAGTTCTTGTTTGTTTAGGAAACTCTTTATCTTTCCTTCTATTCTGAATGATAACTTTGCTGGATAGAGTATTCTTGGCTACAGATTTTTCCTATTCAGCCCTTTGAACAGATCATGCCATTCCCTTCTAGCTTAGAAAGTTTCTGTTGAAAAATTTCCTGCTAGCATTATGGGTTTTCCCCTGTGAGTTACTGACTTCTTTTGTCTTGCTGTTTTTAAGGTTTTTTTCTTCATCACTATACTATACAAATTTAATTACAATATGTCTTGACGTGGGTCTGCTTTTGTTGATTTTGATGGGAGTTCTCTGTGCTTCCTGGATCAGGATATCTGTTTCCTTCCCTGTATTAGGGAAGTTTTCAGCTGTTATTTCTTCAGATAAATTTTCCAGCCCCTTTTCTTTTTTCTTCTTCTTTGACTCTCATAATACAAATGTTATTATGTTTGATGGAGTCACAGCTCTCTAAGTCTACTCCCATTTTGTATAATTCTTTTTTTCTCTCTTTTGTTCAGCCTGGTTACTTTCCATTACCCTATTTTCTAGGTTACTAATTCATTCCTCTGCTTCTTCCATCCTGCTGTTCATTACACCAAATGTATTTCTTATTCTGTTTATTGAGCCCATTATCTGTGCTGTTATTCCTTATCTCTGAGCTAAGGGTCTCACTCATGTCTTCTACTCTTTTCTCAAGCCTAGTGAGTATCCTTATGATCATTGCTTTAAATTCTCTATCAGTCATGTTACTTATATCTGTTTCACTTAGATCTCTGGCCTTGGCTTTGTCCTGTTCTTCATTTGGGATAAATTTCTTTGTCTTCTCATTTTGTCTGCCTCTCTGTGTCTGTTTCTCTGTGTTAAGAAAGTCAGCTTTGGGCACCTGGGTGGCTCAGTCAGTTAAGCATCTGCCTTCAGCTCAGGTCATGATCCCAGAGTCCTAGGATCAAGTCCTGCGTCAGGCTCCCTGTGCAGTGGGGAGTCTGCTTCTCCCTCTACCCTTCTCCCCTGCTCGTGATCTCTCTCTCTCTTTCTCTCATGCTCTCTTTCTCTCAAATAAATAAATAAAATATTTAAAAAAAAGAAGAAGAAAGAAAATCAGTTATGTCTTCTGCTGTTGAAAGTAGTGACTTTATGAAGAGGAGGTCGTGGAGTGCCCTGCAGTCCAGTGTTCCCCATTCACCAGAACCTGGCACTTCAGGAGAGTATCCTATATGTGTTGTTTATGCCCTGATGTTGTGTCTGAGTCACTTTCCTTTCAGTGCAGTCATGTGCACTGACTCTCTCTGCCTGTTGTGGGCTGTGCTTGCCCTCTGTGGTTAGTGGGACACAAGCAGATCATCTCTGAGGTGGCATGCTCACCCAGGAACTTAGAAGCAGGGCAGTGATGTTAGCAAAATTTGCCATGGGCAAACTAGTCCTATGTCAGATTCCTCAAAGTGCTGGTGTGGCTGGGGGCTGCAGGACTGAATGCAGCTGAGTGCAGCTGAGCATGGTGTGCATAGGTGGCTGGGGGCTCATGGGTGGGCCCGGGCTACAAGTGTCTGTGTAGCCTCACCTCCCACAGGTGGCTCTGTGTTTATGCTGAGGGGCAGGGGAGAAAAATGTCACCTGCCAGTTCCCTTGTTTTCAGAAAAGTCCCCCCACATGCTCAGAAGCCAGTATGAGCAAATCTGTCTCCTGTTTGACTCCAGTGTTGTATAAACTGCCATTTTTATGTTGCCTCTCTATGCAGGCTGCTATCTCTTTAAGGGCAGTGACCCAGCTATCAGTTGCCCTCCAGGCTCACCTAGTGCTGAGTCAGCTGACTTTTAAAGCCCCTTGTTCCAAGTTCCACTGGTTTCAAACTCACAGAATCCAGCCCCTGTGGTTTTTAAAGCCTAACACTATGGGGATTATTCTTCCCCATGTGAGTTCCCTGGTGTGAAGGCCCATTTCTTTGCCCTCTCCACATGCAGCTCCCTCCCTCCTGCAGGCATCCTTTCTCCACCTCTCTGACCTTCCTGACCTTTCAGATGCAGCTTCTCTATGTTTAGTTGTGGAGTTTGTTCTGCTAGTCTTTGGATTGCTCTCTGGTTTATTGACTTGGATGTGGATGATATCCAGTTGTGAACATGGGACAGGGTGAGCAAAGGGTCCTTCTACTACACAATCTTCCTACGCTCCTCCACATTTCTAGTATTTGAATCAAAAGTCCTCAGCTGGGAAAACAGATAAGGAAATCCTATGGAAAGAATCTAATAGCTTATTTACTGTAGAAACCCTAAATAATATTTCCTCATTACAAGCATCCTCATAAAAGAACATCTATTTTGCATTTATATGCTCAGCTTACCTGATGGAAATGCTTCATTATTTCTTCTTTTTCCAGTCCTTCCTGTTCCTTAACTGATAGCTGAGCTGCTGAGTGAGCATGGGACTGGAGTAAGCTATGAACAAAGAGAGTTCCCAAAAAATATCTCAGTCTCTGAACATTTTTGATGCTCTTTCATGCCATTCAAATTCTCCCTTTCCTATGTCCTAGGAATCAGTTCTCTGTGACCTGACAGTATATCTGATAAACTAAAGTCTAATAGTGAACTAATGGCTATTAATGGGTAATGTTACTCCTTCCAGGAGATTTATATTCAATTTAAACAGGTCATTTGAAAACAAAATTTTAGTCTTAAAAGAGTCATTATAATGATAATTTTGAGTGCCCCCAGCAGATGTGTAGTGGTTTGTGATGGAGGAATTGATGACTAAAAGACTGAAAAGTAGGTAGGCTTTTTCTCTCCAATCTTTACATATAACTATGGCATTCTGATAGTACAAGCTAAACATTTCTCTCTAGGAGTCTGATCTGATGCATTTACCAGTGAAAGGTGGACTGGAGAATTGGAGATACTAACAACTGCATAGGCAACATATCCAATGGGTAAAACATAAGATTTGGAAGTCGTTAGTGGCCAGATTGGAAAAATATTGAGTCAAGCCTAATATCCACAGGGTCTGGATAAGGGTGAAGTGTCCAGGTCTCCTTGTCTAGAAAAGGAGAGGATTCAGATATATTGATGGAAAAGAGGCATTTAAGCTGGGATGATGTGAGCATTCCAGACACATAGGGTGGCCTGAACAGAGGCCCAGAGGAAATAGAGCAGTGATAATTTTAAGATTTGAGTATGGACTAATTGATAGGAAAGAGAATAATAGGAAAAGAAAGAGCTGGGAAAGAGCATTTGGAATAACTGCATTAATATAAATATTGAGCTAGAGACTTGCATGAATTGAATTTGGAGCCTTGGCTCAATAATCAGTGACAAGTAGCAACAACTGTTACTGCCTACAAACTTCTCAAGTGAATAAAGTTAATTTTGATGGCCTCAGTCTTTCCTTTCTTCTTGTTGCCTCAGTTTTCTGATTTTCATCTTCCCTCAACCAGTAGTATCTGGAAAGATATTACTTAAATAATTCACCATAGGAAAAAATTTCCATCAAGGATAAGTGGGTTACCCTTCCAAAATAAATTTGCATGTTGGCAGGGGATGAGACCTTAATCTTATTTTTTAATTATTTAGTTCCAGTCCTATGTGTTTATGTCAGAGACATCATGCACATTTGGGGATTATTCTATATACCCTCCCATGCATCTGACTGCCTTTGAGGGCAGACCTGAGCTTACTTTAAGGTAGGTTAATTTTCATGATGTTAAGAACTTCAAGTACTCAGACAAGAAGCCTGATTGGAATTCCCATGCTCTGAGGACTTGCCAAAAGACATCTAATTAAAAGAAAAAAAAATCAGTGACATCCCCTGAGAGATTTTTCCTTCCTGGCTACGCACAAATTAAGTCAAAAGAGCTAAGGGGACTATGTACATAGATTGACACACTGATATTCTCAACATAGTCAAGAGGCTGAAAGGCAAGTCCCAGTGGATGTTCTGAGGTCTAGAGACCTCTGCACATTTTTCAGAATTTATATTTAGTTTCTAATTTCTAGTCTACCTTTTACCCAATGAAAAGAATCTTAAATCTTCTTTTCTGGGTCCCTAATTGGCACCTTTGCAAGTTTATATCTATGTACATCTCCTGAGAGTTGTAGAACTTGTTTGATTTGATTTTTAAAAGCCCCAGAAACCTCATTATAGCATGGATCCCCTTTTCAGCACTAGCTTTAAAGCCCATACTGCTTTCTTTAACTCACCTTCCTATGGATTAAAGAAATAACAATAAGAAATAAATTGTTTGCCTTTGACACCTTTCATAACACCCGAGTCTGACTTTCAAAAAAGTTATTTCTAGCAAAAATAGGGAGGGTTTGTTCTGGGCCCTACCTTTTAGCAAAGACCAGCCATGTAAGAGAAACAACTGCAGGAGGAATGTGTCATATTCCCAGAAGGAAAGGGGGGTGTTTAGTTTATAGAAAAAGAGGCATGCTGTGGACAGATCATTTCTTATATTCTTGAGAAGTATGTCAAGTAGATGAGGAAATAAGAATCAATGCAAGAAACTACAGGGAGACATATTTCAGTTCAGTATAAAGGCTAACCGTCTAAAATGATTATCCCAGTTGTCTTGGATGACATAAATGTCCTCAGGAAGTGAAAAGCTCCCTGTCACTGGAACATTTGAATTGTTGCAAACTAGCTTCAAGCACTAGATAGGGCTGGTAAAAGATTTTTAAGAGACCTGTAAACCTGCAGATTTTATCTTTACCCTTTTTTTTCCCAATTTCTCTTCTCCAAGCTTTTATGTTTCTTCTCCATTCAACATTTTATTTCCTCCCAAACCTTTGTTATTCATGTCATCATACTGTAACCTGAGAATATATATTTACAGTAAGGAACCCATGACTTGATATGTTACTTTTCTCAGGAATATTTGCAATTCAAAAGAATAAAGCAGGGAGAGGGTAAATCTTAACTAAAAGAAATGAATCGCTATCCCTGAAAATTAGAAAGTAACATAAACATGGCAAGAAGAAAGTCTTAAGCAAAAAGGGATGCTGAAAAGTGTTCCTCAACAGAAAACGTAATTGTGATTGCTTACTTTGTACAAATATGAAATGAAACCTTAGAAAATTTAAGTATGTTTTCTAATAATCTAACAAATATTTACTCTTTGCCAAATATTTTAAAACATTACATTTACATCAAACAAATCATTTCTAGTTTAACATTATTAAAAATAGATAAAATGAGATTGTCAGAACTGTGTTCAGCAAATTTCGATACAGTGTGATAGGGTAGAAAAAGGTATGAATTAGAAGCTGACACAATCTAGGTCCTAATTCTGGTTTTCACATTAATAATCTGGATCACCTTAAGTATCGCACCTTTTTCTGTAGGATACCATGTTCCAATCTTTATGATGGGAGAGTTGAAATAATCACTAAGATCCCTTCCAGCCCCAGATCACATGTTCTAAGTGTACTTTGGGCTAGAGGTTAAGAAAACTCCCCCTCTTCTGAACTATTAGCCAGTGGTGGACACTAACACAAGTGTCCTGCATTGTGGAAAATACATTCACTCAGAATCAGGTTAAATCCTTTGAGATTCATGCCTGTTTCTAAGGCATGGTCACAAGGAGGTAGACACCAATGATTTCTACTTGAATTACAAATATAAGTCCCTGTATTTTTGCCATTAACTTTTTGATCCCTTTTTGTCATTTAAATCTTTTAAAACAAGATGGCAACCCAGTGACCATGCCAACATGTCCTGCCCATATAAGTTTCAATCCCAAACTCATTAATGAATCATGTGCTTCAGGAAAGAAATCAAATTATGAGCAACAAGTAGAAGAAAGGAGTATAACTGAACCAATATGCTAAGCACAATGCAGTAAAAATGATTATAGATTCCTTCCTCTCTTCCCCATGGATTTATCATGCAATGGTAAAGAAAAATAAATTTAAATATTACCATGATGCACAACCTCTTATTTAAGTCAAAATATAGCATCCAAAGACAAAACATGAGTGTGGTTGTGTTCCAATAGAACTTTATGTACAAAAGGAGACAGTCGATCATATTTGGCGCTGGGAACTATGGTTTGCTCACACCTATATAAGAATGTACTTTATTGGGTAAAGTTAGAGTAGGACAGTATTTGAGTTACAGAGCCAGATATATAAAAAATTATTGTTTTTTCAAAACCACTTTCCATTTCACTGTAATTAGCAAGTCCCTTACTTGCAAACTGCTCCTGTCTCCTGAATTTCAGTGATGTCTAAAACAGATTTATCAAGTCAGAGAACCTAAAGGAAAATATCTGTGGGTTTAAAAGAAAAGAAAGGAAACATATTATCAACATAGTTAAAAAGTCTGTAGAACTTAATATTTAGCATTTCAATCTACATAAATGGAAGTGGAGAACAACATTCAGAAAAGGAGTCAACACTGCATTCAAGAATGGTGTCTATTATAATGAAATGTCAGTCACCTTAGCCTCCATTTCTCCAGTGCATGGCATGTGATGTTGAAGAGTAAACATACATGTTTGATGCCCCAGAAAGCAAGGCTACATTGCAAAAACTTATATTTCAAAGCATAGGAAACTCTTGTGAAATATTAGTCTATGAGGATATGGTCATGGTATTCTAAACAAATGATAAGTTGATTCCAAGATGGAGGAGATAGACCAGTATGGTAGAAGAAGAGAAATTGAGGCTAAACTCAATATCAAGGAGAATGCAAGAAGAGAGAGCAAAGTTCTATTCCAAGATAATTTATATAGAAGATATACTATGTAAAGTTACCCTTTTTTACTTTTATGCAGGTTAACATTCTGGTGACTTACATTTCTGTTGACAAAGAATCAGATTTTTTTTTTCGAGAATCTATTTTGATTTTTTATTGAGATATATTTGACAATTAAAATTGTATATATTTAAGGTATATAATTTGATTATTTGATGTCCATATACATTGTAAAATTATCACCACAATCAAGATAATTAACACATCCAGGGGCACCTGGGTGGCTCAGTCAGTTAAGCGTCTGACTCTTGATTTCAGCTCAGGTCATGATCTCAAGGTTGTTAGATCAGCCCCACATTGGGCTCCCCACTCAGCGGGGAGTCTGCTTAAGATTCTCTCTCTTCCTTTCCCTCTACCTCTCCCCACCCCTTATTTTTTTTGTTTTTTAATTTGGCCAGCTTCTCAGAATCTCAGTACTTTCTCTTCTTCTATGAAAAATTATTCTCTCAAAGTTGACTCAAAAAGGTCATGGGAGGAAGGTGGTTAGTTTTTAAATAACAGAGATATTTTCCAGTATGAACATCTCATATCAATAAGACTGAAATAACTGATGACCTAACTAGTTGTGTTTCCCATTCAATATGGTCTTGAAGGCTATCTTTGGGCTTGAAATTTCTATTATTGAGTGATTTTTGCAACTCTTTTCTCTCCTTATGACCTTTACTAATAGAAGATTGGATCACTGATAATGGCTGCATGCCAGAATAATTAGTGTGTCACTCCAGTTTCTCAAAAGGCCTTGGCTATTCCACACCATCATTTAAAGCTGCACTTAGTCAAGTGCCATCAACACTAACTCAAAGGAAAAGATATATAGTTGATTGGTTACAGCTGCATAAGAACAAGTCCTAGATAAGCAGGCAGAAATTTTACTTCTATGGACACTGAGTGGAGAAACATTTGAGCACATTACTTAAACTTTCTGTATATTAGTTTCTTTTCTTATAAAATAAAGAAAATATTAATCACCTTGCCTACCTTATTGCTTCTAAATAATAGATGTACCCTTTAATTCCTTTGAGAAGCACAAATGACCACATATATTTTTTATAATGATTTTTGGTAATTTTGGCCAAGAAAATAAAAATTGTAATAAAAGCATAAAATGAAAATACAATAAAATATAAGATGAAAATAAAAATTCTGTTTTCTTTTTGTCTTAACTTTCTCCAAGAGAGTGGAGATTGAGACAAGGGCTTGAGTTTATCTGAGAAGAGGAGAGGAAAAACAATGCAAGAGGGCATTGTCATATTGGTTGCCAAGAACAGCAATCCTGCTGGATCTTTCCGGGAGTTATATAGAATGTGCCTCAAAATGATTTATCTGCAGGCTGGAAGAAGAGAACACTTATCTGTTGGCTGCTTCCCCCCCACCAGTCTAGGTTTATCAAAGGGGTGATTACCTTCCTAGCACATTTAGGTTGTGCAGGCAGTGAGTGATAAGGATTACTTCAGGTTTCCACATTGTGTATCAAAGAAGCCCCAGGTCAGAGACAGCTGCTGAGGTGAGGTGCTGTCCAGTAATATGTGCCTAAAGACAGCTATTGAAGAAATGGCTGATAGAAAAGATGTGCTAAGAGAACATGAGTCAGTGCATAAGAGGAACTCAAGATACTATTTAAAAGTAGTATTAAGTAAGTCTTCCTGGCTCTGCTAGCAAACTGGGCATGTTCTTTCCTCGTGGTATTTTATCTTGTTCTTACCCACTTTGCTTAGAATCTTTTGCCACCTGTGAACACTATATATGATCTCCTTCACATTTTTAACCTTATTCATTTACAAATATTTACTGAGCACAGACCATGTGCCAGATACTATCCTAGGCATAGATGGTTGGATCCAGCGTCTCTCTGATTATTACTGAGGTGGAGCTTCTTTTCATAAACTTGCTATTTTATTTTATAGTATTTTTCTCAAAAAATAATTAGATACATAAATATGGGAGGTAGGTATCTCTCAGGTATAATCCCCAAAGTTGATATAGATACTATCAGGGAGTTGGAGCATAACTTCCCACTCCTTAAATGTGGGCTGCACATAATGACACCCTTTCAAAAAACACTGATGAATAGCCTGGGGAAAGAGTACCTTAATGGAGGAGGGACCTGAAAAACCTACCTCAGCTAGGTGATCAAGCTTAACAATGGTAATAGCACATCTTCAGACACATGCTGTTGATATGAGATGTGAAATACATTTGTCTCCTGTGGTCTTACTTCCCAGTAATATTCCTCCAGGCTCATAATAAGAGAAATATCAGGTAAAACCCAATGTTTGGAGAACATTCTACAAAATTCCTGACAAATACTCTAAAATAATTACCGAGGTCATCAAAAACAAGGAATGCCTCAGAAATTCTAACCAAGGGAGTCTTAAGGAGACACGAATGCTAAAATTAAGAGGTATTCTGAGTGGGATCTTAGAGGTGAAAAATGTAAAACAGAAAATCTGAAAAAAGAATGAACCATAATTAATAGCAATATGTCATCATTGGTCCATGAATTGTAATAATGTACATAATAATATGAGATGGTAATAAGATAGGAAACTGACCCAGTCTACTTGTGAAATCCTGCTCTATCTTTGCAAATTTTCTGAAATTCTGAAACTTTTTAAAAATAAAAATGTATTAAGGGGCACCTGGGTGGCTCAATCCAACTCTTGGTTTTAGCTCAGGTTGTGATCTCAGAATTGTGAAATGAAGCCCTGAGTCAAGCTCCATGAGCCTCTTGGGATTCTCTTTCTCCCTCTCTCTCTGTCCCTCCCCTCCACCCCACCATACTCTCTCTCTCTTTCTCTCTAAAAAATAAAAAAATAAGCAACATTTTTATATTTTAGCACATATTATTTTTTTACATTTTATTTTATTTATTTATTTATTTTATTATGTTATGTTAATCACCATACATTACATCATTAGTTTTTGATGTAGTGTTCCATGATTCATTGTTTGCAATGAATAACAGCCAGTGCTGCATTCAGTACGTGCCCTCTTTAATACCCATCACCAGGCTAACCCATCCCCCCCAACCCCTCCCCTCTAGAACCCTCAGTTTGTTTCTCGGAGTCCGTAGTCTCTCATGGTTCATCTCCCCCTCCAATTTCCGCCCCCTTCATTTTACCCTTCCTACTATCTTCTTTTTTTTTAACATATAATGTATTATTTGTTTCAGAGGTACAGGTACAGGTCTGCAATTCAACAGTCTCACACAATTCACAGCGCTCACCATAGCACATACCCTCCCCGATGTCTATCACCCAGATACCCCATTCCTCCCACCCCCACCACTCCAGCAACCCTCAGTTTGTTTCCTGAGATTAAGAATTCCTCATATCAGTGAGATCATATGATACATGTCTTTCTCTGATTGACTTATTTCGCTCAGCATAATACCCTCCAGTTCCATCCACATCATTGCAAATGGCAAGATTTCATTCCTTTTGATGGCTGCATAATATTCCATTGTATAGGAGCGCCTGGGTGGCTCAGTCATTAAGCATCTGCCTTCGGCTCGGGCCATGATCCCAAGGTCCTGGGATCGAGCCCCACATTGGGCTCCCTGCTCAGCGGGAAGCCTGCTTCTCCCTCTCCCACTCCCCCTGCTTGTGTTCCCTCTCTCGCTGTGTCTCTCTGTCAAATAAATAAATCTTAAAAAAAAAAAAATTCCATTGTATATATATACCACATCTTCTTTATCCATTCATCTGTCGATGGACATCTTGGCTCTTTCCATAGTTTGGCTATTGTGGACATTGCTGCTATAAACATCAGGGTGCACATATCCCTTTGGATCCCTACATTTTTATCTTTGGGATAAATACCCAGTAGTTAGCACATATTATTTTTAAATTATTAACCAAAATTACTATTAATTCCCCCATCACCTGGTTCTATTGTTTTGTTTCTTCAAGATAGGATTTATGACACAGAGAAGTCAACAACCCTGGATAATACATAATTTACAACAACACCTATTTTATAGATTTCATGTAAATTAATAATGCGCATGTGTATTTACTTATTATATATAATGTCATTTGGGAGGTTGGGTTATTTTGTTGTTATTTATTTTTGTTTTGGTTGCTCTTGTTTTATTGGTGTGGTTGTGTCCTGGGTTCACTTTCTAAAAAGTTGTAACCATAGATACAGTTCAGGATTCAGACTTTAGTAAGTCTATTTCACTTAATGGTTGAATATATTCAGGAGACCAGTTTCTAAAAAATAATAGATGGATAGATAGATAGATAGATAGATATATAGATAGATAGACAGATGTAGTTTTAAATACAATTATTGTGCTTTTGAAATTATTGAGCAAACCATCAAAGATATTTAATTCCCTCCAAATTCTTAACAAAGCATTTTCTTTTACCTTAATAAGAATTTATGCCAAAAATTGAAGGGAGGTTTTTAAGTGTTGATATAAATGACTAGGGAAAGAAACATGTCCTATCATAAACTTAAAGAAAAAAATAGGAGGGGTATCTGGGTGGCTCAGTTGGTTAAGCATCTCAGGTCTTGATTGCAGGGTCATGAGTTCAAGCCCCACATTGGGCTCCATGTTGGGTGTGGAGCATACTTAAAAAAAATAGGAAACAAAGGCAATATTCTTGGATATCAGGTGATTTTTATAAAATCCCTACACCATACATAAGATCATTATGTTTAGACAATGAAATATGTAAGAATTTAAAAATTGAAATAAAATGTTGACCATCAAAGGTTGACACTAAAATAAGGATGGAAAATGTATCCTGACAGTTTTAAAAATATAATAATGCTAAAACCTCTACATGTTACATAATCATCCATTGTAGTCCATCAAAAATGAATTAACTGGATATTAAGAGGAATTAAATTTTAAGTAACAGGAATAACTTTCTGGCTATGAAAGTAAAAGTATGAAGTTTGTTACTGAGTGAAGTTGAAAAATCTTACTTATCTGGAGATACTCTTCGTCTATATGCTCTGCTTCTTGTTCTTTATTATGGGGAACTGTACCCCACAAGTTAAAATTTCTGGGCTTCCTTGAAAACTGGTTTCTGGATAGAGTCAGCCAATGGGAGAGTTGCAAGAGATTGGAAAACAAAGAGTATCTCCGAGAATTTCTTCCCCACAGCAGTTCCTCTCTTCATGATTCTAATTCCCTCCAGGTGATTCCAATCATAGGATGTGACTTTTTCCCTCCAACCCTAGGAAAGACACTGACTTCCTGCCAGTGCTAATTCCTAGGTTACCTCAGCTTCTCAAGTTTAGCTTTCAGTGTTTCCAGTACCTTTGTAAACAAATTCCCTTTATTAAATTCTATTATTATGCCTCCCATGCATAGGCTCCATTTTCTTCCTAGACTCTGGCTGACATTGTACTCCCTGCCTTGCAATAACACACTTATAGTTTATGTCACATTATTCCTATAAGGATGGCTCATTTAATCAGTGAGTTTTGGGTGAGCTTCAATGTACATTTGCAGGAGACAATACTCTCCTAGTGATTATAGCAGACTGTGTGTGTTGGGGGATGGGGTGGGATACATATTTTTAAAAAGAATGCTCAAGTGAGTCTCGTATCCCTTCCTTGGCATATACGCTTATTCCTGTGGGTGACATTCTTTGAATAAGATGATATTTTAGGTCTCTTCAAGATAGTGTATCCTTCAGTCATAATGTCACCTGCCTGTGTCCTCTAATTTTGACAAGCAATCGTGTCTCTAATTTTTCCCTGAGAGGAAGAAAAGAGCATAAGCAGGAATGTGATGCATCTCTGGGATAAGAAGTTTTGAATTATCTAATACAATTTTCAGATGCTTGCAACTGAAGTGAAAAAATCCACCTGTTCACCTGAATGCAGAATCAACATTCTCCTTCTGATTTAGGCTGAAAGGAAGATTAGCAGCAACTAACATCCTGAGAGTAGATTTTAGTGCTCAAAACAACTGTAGGGTATGACCTAGGAATAGCACAGTGGGTGGAATCTGACTTGAGCTAGCACTTCATTTATAGTTCAAAGGCAGCTGCTCCCAAGAGAGTAAAGCAAGGTTTCCACAACCCCAAAATATCTAAGGGGAATAGTGGTAGGAATTACCTGAATGTTTGTTCCAGGAATCAAACAGGCACACTAATGAACCAAGTCTTGCAGAAAATGATGAGTAAGATGGAAATTATTATTTTTTCTTTCACCGAATAGAATTTAGATGAGAGCAAAGATAGGGCTCTGAAGTCTTACTCTCTGTATTTGATTCCAAATTATAGTATTTCCTAGTTGTGTGACCTTTGATCACTTAACCTCTCTAAGCCTCACTTTGCCCATCTATAAAATGGAATACGAATAATAGCTTTAACTTAATATTTGAGAAAATTGAATGAAATAGTCTATATAAATTAGCACATAGTATGTGCTCAGTAAGAGATCATTTGGGGCATTATTTTCAGGATTAAGGTGTTTTCTTTTTTTTTTCAGACTTCTCCAAAATGTAACAGAGGGAAAAAAATGGGCTACGAAAAGGAGTGGGTTGCTTTTTTAGTACTAGATAATTTGCTACCTTGATAGGATGGAACCCTTGTGTAAGAAGTTCTCTCATTCTGAAAATGATACCAGAGCCACTGTTCTGGCAGGTGGCATCATTCTGCCAAGTGATGAGGTGGTTAAACTTTTAGAGGAGCAGAGTCTTGTTTTTTGTCATGGACATTAGTTTACCTCTTTAGCTTCCATTTTCCCTTCTTCATGCAATTGCTCCAAATTAAGAAACAAGTGGGAAATCCACTTCCTCCATATTTTCAGGTCATGGAGTGGGTCTGAGTGGGGTTCCATTTTCAGTTTCAAGAGCTTCTGAGGAGCATACTTACGCCAATTCAAGCATCACATTCCCTTGAAGGCAGTTATTGAGATAGGATAATTTTACTTGTTCATCCCTTATTGATGGACATTTGGGATGCTTCCAAATTTTCATGATGGATCCTGGCATTCTTTCTCCCATAAGCTAGTTGTGAACAATTAGGCAAGCCATATCTTCCATCTTAGCCTCTGTTTTCTCACCTATAAAGTGAGAAATTTGTGTTAAGTGATCGCCAAGTTGCTTGTCTGTGCTAAAATCCTATGCCCCACATTCTCTGAATACTGACATATCTCATTAAATAGCCAGCTCCTGTCAGTGTATATGCGCTGGGCTTTCTCATCTTCTTGGCCTCTGTGAGTAACCTGAAACCAGGGTGCTCAGAGAAGTGCAGCACAACACACTGCCTGACTTCCCAGACTCCAATATGCCCATATTGCAGTCCGTTCCTTCTGGCCCTGTGTCTTCCCGTTGTTCTGATATACCACTATAGCAGCATCTGTGCTGCCTGCTGCAGGCTTTGCCTTGGGGAAATCTTCACCACTCCAGGAAGACAGGCTTTACCTTGCAGAGCTCTTTGGCTGTTTGGGAAACAAACGTGTTCTTCCAGATGGGTTAGCAGAGCATTTCAGAATTGATTCCATGTTGGCTCTTCTCCAGGAATCTCAGCAAAGAAGCTGCAAGAGAACAAGTTCAGAAAAATCTGATCCCCATAGCCTACCTCTACTGTATGCATGTTCTGAGGCATATGTCCTTTCTCTTTCACAAACCCTACATTTCAGCAAGGCCTCCTAATCTGATATCACAACATGTTTGAGAAACAAAACTCAAAAGGACAAAATATACTTCGTCAGTTAACATCTCTCTATAATTAAAAAAATTAGTATATTTATTACTACTGGCAAAAACTTGATGCAGTGATTTTTTTTTTTTAATGAAGCAGTTTAGTTTTTCAGGCCATAAGAACTATGGAAGTTCATTTTAATAACATGGATAATGTGTACTGCAATAGAAAGTTATGATAAGTAAATGCGCCAGAGTTTCTAGTCAATTACTATTAGTCAATAAAACTAAACAGGTGTTAAAAATGATGAGTTTTAAACTACAACTGTGAAAAATAACCATTAGGAAGTAAAAGCCACATTTTTCTAAATATCAGGGTTCTGATTTCCCTTCTGCCATAAATAGTTATGGTTAAGTTTAATCTGGGGCTTAGACACAATAGAGCACAATGTTTTCCTGCTCCTGTGAAAGGACACTGCTACAAGATTGCTCCCCTTTCCTTTGGTACTATATAGGATGGATGATGACAGTGTGAGGATGGAGGTGACTTAGCATGCACTTATGTTCATAGCATGCTGATAATGGCAGTGCAGAAATGGCCCCTTAACCTTCAGTTCTATTGCTGATAAACAAAAAAAGCTATAAGGTCTTTCAGTATCAAGTGATCCTAAAGTCTTGGAACTGAAAATCTTTCTGGATGCATCAGACCAAGATTAAAAATAGTGTTTTGATTAAATATGCAAATAAGGTCACATTCATATTAGGTGATAATTACTAATACTAAGGATCGGTGAGAATGTTATCAAAATATACTTGAATCTTTTTCTTTACAAATTTGTTTTTTTTAAGTGTATTTGAAATCTTAACATGATGTTAAGAAATTAGTAAGAATAGACCTTCTAAAACATTAAATTAAGAATGGAAATTGACTAATGGTACCTATCTTGATTTTGAGGTAAGCATACTTTATATTGGTACCTGGTGGCTTAAACCGCTTAACCAAGATACATAATTAATAGTATTTGAGGTGTAATTGTATTTTTTTCTTTCTTCTCTCCTTTTCTCCTTCATTTCTTCCCTTCTTCCTTTCTGTGGTAGTCAGTCATCTTCAAAGTGAATCCATAATCTTAAACATTTAAAGCTATAATCACATTGTCACCATGCATGTAAAAGCAATTATCCATATTGTCAAATTAACTGTCCGGTGGTTGTAATGTGCTTGGCAATCTTGTTGAGGAGATGACTCTATCATTAACTAGCAACAAATGTGAAACATATTAATAAAGTGAATCTTTGAGCAATAATAATAATTAAGATAATAAAGAACATGCTATCATATACCATGTCAGTGCTTTAAAAAATATTATCTCAGTTGCATAAAACTCTCAGGTGGGTATAATTTGACCCAAATTTCAGATGAGGAATGTTTAGGGAGCATTTATTGCCTACCCCCGTGTTTGCATGTTGAGATACCCCTATTGGAGTAATTGTTGGGTATTTCTTCACATTTTTACAATCTCACCCCTATGGAAGTAATTTCATGTGTTAAATTTTGAAGACGTAATTGTATATGCCTGTTTCAGCTTTTTTCCTCACTTCTCCTTTGGGATCTGGCTGCCTACAGATAGGGTACATAGGCTCATTAGCTTTTTTGCCCATGGAGTCAATTCTCATTGAGGGCTCTGCCCCTAAGCTATAGGCTTGCAGCTATCCAGTTTTACGTATGATCAAGTCGGTCTAATCCAGCAATTGCAGGTGGTGGGAGGGCACAGGGATCACAATCACCATTTGCTTGCACCTCAACTTTGTCCTGCAAACAACTTTATTGGTAATCTAAGGGCTTTTTGATGTCTATCTGCATAACATCAGTTTCTATCTCGGATCCAGATGGGAAATGAGTGGTGGGATTTATTGATATCCTTATTTTTCAAATTCTAAAACTTGAAGCCTCAGAAGAAGCTTGTTTCCCAAGTCACGTAACAGTAAGTGACAGAACAACTGTAGCAGCAAAGGCTATATATGTTTTATAGAGATTATAGGTAGAGAATGATTGACCTGGGTCACACTACCGTGGTTATCACATGGGATCCAACAAAGTTCCAAGACTTAATGGTGGCATTTTAATGTCTCCTGGAAGTCAGGAAAAGGCTGGAGGAGGGGGACAGGGCAGTACTGCTCTTTTATTTGCTATATATATTACATATGCAGTGCTTTTTTATTATAGATAATATTTATTTTCAAAACAAATGATTTACTTTAAAAACTACTCAACTAGAATGATTAACATTGTTGGAATAAAGAAAGCCTTAGTGTCTCCTAAGTGCTCCTTGTTTTTCAGGATTCACTTATAATTTACATATATTGTTAACAGTTGTTTAATTGTTCCTGTGGAAGCCCTGAAACAACAGGATCCATCTAGACAATATTGAAGACTTTTCAATATTATGATTATGATATTGATTATGATTATTATGATATTGATTATGATTGATTATGATTATTGATATGATTATGATTATGAATTGAAGACAGTCTTCAAGAAGTCACAATCCAGAGAAAGTACAAGTATGAGTACCAGTTCCCTTACATCTATAAGCATTTTTAAAAATATTCAACAAGAGATGGATATAGAAACAACACTTACAGAAGGATCCACAGCATAGTATTTCTGTATTAAGGGAACCCTGGCTCTTTACTTTTTCTCTTGTTTTATTACTTAATTTCTTTTATTATTACTATTTAGCTTTAAGTATATGCTCACAACTTTCTAGTAAGCAGTAATTATAGGGCATATTATTGACATTCTCCATATTACCCTTGCATTATGGATATATGAATACCAATTAAATCATATTCCCTGACATACACTGTTTTAGACCTAAAATCTCTGCTCTCACAAGGGTACTACCCTCTTCTCTATGTCGGTTGCCCAATACTTCATTTTACCTAGATCCTATACACCTATAGTCACCCACCCCCCAAATTGTTAAACCTTGGGGCCATTTGGGATGGAAAGGGCTGAAATTAGAAGCCAGCAATACCAAGTTCTCTTTCTTCACCTGTGATTTCTAGAGTTAGGTGATGTTTTGGTCCCTTTGTGATCACCAGACCCCTAGTATAACTTTCTGACATGTGCAAAAACAGTACAAATAAGACTGCTAAGCTCTTGGAATGGAGTAGGCATTTCGTGGGTATCTTTTTTTTTTTTCTGTTAGCAAAATAAAGCTGTAAGATGTTGAAGGATCATGATTAAAGTAGACAGGGAAAGGTAATCCCTGATCCACACCCATGTGGTGGGAATGATCAATCCAATCCAATCTACACTGCCTCTTTTACCCATATTTTGGTATTTGTTCTACCAAAAAGAGAGAAGAAAATCATTTCTATTTCTTATACACAAACCTCAAATGCAATATCTAATTTGAGAATAAAGAGAGACATTTTCAGTCCCCTTTCAGCTCTGACTATATCTGTTCATGATCTAAGCATTTTTATCCCTGTCATTGCAGTGCTAAGAAAACACAAATACAACACTGGATTGGGAATATTTCCCCCACACTTGCCCAATGTGTTGAAAGGAAAACCAGAAGACAGAATGGTATTAAAAGAGCACAGAATTTAATGAGAAAAGCACACCTTGATCATCCTTTTGCCTTCTTTATCCTTTCCATAGTTCCCTATCCAGAAAAAAAAAAATGTAGTCTATACTTAATTCCAGTCTTTCTGAGAAAAACGGCAGGGGGAAGGACATGGCAACAGGTCATAAAAACAAGAATTAGTAGAATTGCAATATGCTGTAATTAGAGAAGGCAACGGGTAGTATCTCCTCGGTTCATTTCACATTTTGTTTTGCATTTTAAATTCTTTGAGAATGAAAGTCAAAACTAATATGTAATTTATAATTAATATCTCAATAATTAGTGCAAGGAAGGAAAAAGATTATTTTCTGCAAATGTAAAACCATAAAAGTGTTAATTTAAGAGAAATAGATTATGTTTAAGTATCTTTAGTTTAATTCTGAGAATGAAATTAGAAGATAAAGTTATTAATAGGAGAGAGAAGTATGAAGGTTGAGAGAATTTAATAGAGCAGATGAAGAAGGGAGCCATTACTACAGATACAGAGGGTTTAAAATGAGAGATTAAGATGGATGGCTAAAAATTATTTTAACCTCAACAAAATAAAATACATCTTAGGAAAATATACTTTATTCAAAGCCTATAATAAACTTGACTAAATCTTTACAGAAAGTGTTTTTTTCAAAAAGTTTTAAAGGATTTTCTACAGTGTAGGACACAAGTCTAAATTGCCTTATAGGCATATTGACTTATTTATTTATTTAACTAGTACTAATTAGATAAGACACAGCTCTAAGGAACTTTCAAATAGAGGTAATTCTCATGCTTTAGAAGTTATATAAGTTGTTCCAGAGAAACTCCTCTTTTCTGTTAGAAATATTTACCTCCTCCAAGTAGCATTAACCATACCTTATGTGCTTTTCAGCACAGTCTAGACTCAATCACAAGTTACTAGACTCAGGTATGGTGGGTTATTTGCAAAAATGTTTGCAATGATTTCATCCACCCCAATTTACACTCCCCTTTTGCAATATGACTATCCTACTCCTTGAGTTTAGTCCTGTGATTTTCTCTGGCTGACAGAATATGACAGAAGTGATGTTACCTGAATTCTTTGCCTAAACTTTAAGTATCCTTGAAACTACTGCTCTCACTTTCTCACTGCTGCCACCATGTGAACAATCCTGTGTTAGCCTACTGGAGACACTTGGCCCAATGTTGAAAAGTCTTAATCAGACCTGTGAACAAGACCAATTTAGATTATAAACTGTAGGATTTGAACTATAAGATCACTGCAGTTACATGAGTAAGCCCAGCCATCACAACATGGGACATAGACAAGTCATCCTACCTGAGGCCTTGCTAAATGCTCATCTGTGAAATCATGAACAAACGAATTGTTTTAAGTCTGAATTTTGGAGTGGTTTACTACATAGCAAGAGACAGTTGAGAGAGAAATTGGATCCAGAAATAAGGTACTGTTTTAATAAACATCTAAACTTGTGACATTGGCCTTGGGATTAGGTAGCAGGCAGATGCAGCAAGGAGGCTGCTCTAGGAGGTCTGTAAACGTATAGTCTGTGTAATGTAGTTGTATAACAATTATCACGACTGCTGCTTGGAGTAACTTGGAGGATCAAATATCTACATGACAGTTATCTTTGTATATGCTCAGATACATCTTTCCTTTGCTAGTGACTAGTAGCTCACTTACTGAATGATGAAATGGATGCATAGTTGCATGGAAATGGAAAATGAATGGAAAGGAGAGGTGAGCAATTCACATTGAAGATGACATTTGAATTGGACTTGGATCCTGGGGATCTTGTTTGTTTTTTCCTAGTGGGTAAAAGCATTCCTATGGAGGATGTAGTGGGTTGAGCATGAACAAAGCTGTGAAACCCTAAAATATCCAAGCAGTTAAGAATTAGGTATGTAGAGGAGGAAAGTGGCAAGAAATGAGATTAGAAAAAGAGTTTAGCATTTGGGATGATCCTTGAATATCACACTATGTAATTTGAGTTTTGTTTTGTAGTTGGTAGGTTCATATATATATTTTTCCTTTTTTTATAATATTTCATTGGAATGGCTTTTGGCATTTGCACATTTGGCATTGCTCTTGTGTTACTACCTGTATTCAGTAATTATTTACTTAGCACATACATGTACCTTAGGTAATAATAGGCATTCTGAGAGATTTCTTTGATTTTTAATTCAAAAATGTTGTTCTAGCTTGAGAGAACTTGTAGTTGCATTAAGGAGGCACAGGTAAGAGGCACCTGGGTGGCTCAGTAGGTTAAGTGTCTGACTCTTGATTTTGGCTCAGTTCATGATCTCAGGGTTGTGAGACCTTTGGCTTTGTATAATAGGTTGTGAGACCAAGCCTTGCATCAAGCCCTGCATCAGGCTTCTACTGGAGCCTGCTTAAGATTCTTTCTCTCCCATTCCCTCTGCCTACCCCCTCTCTAAAAAAAAAAAGCAAGCAAGCAGGCAAGCACAGATAAAACAGATAAATAACTAATTTTATTCATTTCAATATTATATCATATATTTTTTAAGATTTTATTTATTTGAGAGAGGGAGCTCAAGCAGGGGGAGGGGCAGGGAGAGAATCTCAAGCGGACTGCCTGCTGAGCACAGAGCCCCACATGGGGCTCGAACTGACCACCCTGAGATCATGACCTGAGCTGAAATCAAGAGTTGGGCACCTAACTGCTGAGCCACCCAGCCATCTCTATCATAGCATATCATATTTTTATATTATTTTGCATTCATCCTCAGTTGATACTCATAAAAGGTAATTATGCAATAAGTAAGACAGGTGTAATTACTACACATTGTTAACAAATAATCTGAGGCCTCAAGGGATTTAAGGATTTGACAACGGTCAGATAGCACAGAGTAGATTCAGAGATAACACCAGTCCCTGGTTTCCTCTTCTGGTGTTCTTTAGGTCATAATGACAAAACAGTAAGGAATACCTATTAATGTCTGTAGTACTTTAAAGATGTATTACTATTGTCTCCACGAATTATCTAGTTATGTTTATATCTACATTGTCTATTTAGATTATAAACTACAAGAAGGTAGGGAATATATTTTGGAAATTTTTTTAGGGCATTAAAAATTTTAATAAATTACTTTTAATAGTTACTTTCCACAAGGCAAAAGAGTTTCAAAATTGCAAGAAACTCTTTTCTTCTAGTAAAAAAAAAAACAAAAAACAAAAACTAAAGTTTGTATCCCATTATACCATTTCTGCTCACATTCCAGAAGCCTACTGAAAGAAATAAAGGAAGAAAGCAAGGAAAGAAGGAAGGAAGGAAGAAAGGCAGGCAGGCAGGCCAGCCAGCCTCAACAAAAATTGAAATACTAGGGAGCCTGGGTGGCTCAGTCGTTAGGTATCTGCCTTCGGCTGGGGTCATAATCATGTGGTCGTGGGATCAAGCCCTGCATCGGGCTCCCTGCTCAGCGGGGGACCTTCTCCCTCTCCCACTCCCCCTGCTTGTGTTCCCTCTCTCACTGTGTTTCTCTCTGTCAAATAAATAAAATCTTAAAAAAAAAATTGAAATACTACGTGCACTAGGCCTTAGATATTTTAGTATCAAATGATCTTTGCATTTCACTAACAAGTGGTTCCATCCATTAAATGCAGTTATAGCTAAGCAGATAAAGCATGTTGATTCAGCTGTATGCATCCAAGGGCTATGCTAATGTTTTTCCAAATCCAAGTGTCATATCCTGTTTCTCAATGGCTTCTTCTTTTTCAAATTCCACAAACAAATATTATTTAAGGTACTTTGACTATTCCTAATAATTTTATACTGCATTAAGAGACAACATATTATACAAAGCCAAAGTGTGATGAAATGTCCCAAATTATTGTTAAAAGAATACAGTTCTTTTGGGTGCCTGGGTGGCTCAGTTGTTAAGCATCTGCCTTTGGCTCAGGTCATGATCCCAGGGTCCTGGGATCGAGCCCCGCATCGCGCTCCCTGCTCCGCGGGAAGCCTGCTTCTCCCTCGCCCATTCTCCCTGCTTGTGTTCCCTCTCTCGCTGTGTGTCTTTCTCTCTGTCAAATAAATAAATAAAATCTTTAAAAAAAAATACAATTCTTTTTAGTTTTGTCTAACCAGAAATGTGACTTTTTAAAAGCTCCCTTTCTTTCACTTGAAGGAAGAGAAAATCATATAGCAATCAATCAACTAATAAATAAATGAATAAAATAACAAATAACTTAGGAATCCACAGGACAAGTGGATTAAATGGCGTTCCTTTTTTTTAAGATTTTATTTATTTGAGAGAAAGCGAGAGCGAGAGAGATCACAGAGGGAGAGGGAAAGGGAGAAGCAGACTCTCTGCTGAGCAGAGAGCCCGATGCGGGGCTCAATCCCAGGACCCCGAGATAATGACCTGAGCCGAAGGCAGACGCTTAACAGACTGAGCTACCCAAGCGCCCCTAAATGAAGTTATTTTCAAAATAATTATTGAAAAAGTAGTACTTAATAAAATGAAAAAAATACATTACAGTTTAAAAGAAAAAGATAACTAGTCATTTGTGACTTCAGATTAATTCTTACATTATTTTCTTAGATCACAATCCAAGTCTGGGCACTAGAAAATATAGAAACAATATCTGTAAAATGTGAGTATTATTAATAAGAGTGCTATGCCATTCTAATAACAGCCACCATTTATTGAGAATTTAGTATATCCTAGAAATTATGCTAAATTTCATAAAGGTAGTTAGCTCCTGATAGCAATAATACACTGACCTGTAGAGTATATGTGGCATGTAGAAGCAGTCAGATGTGTAATTATTAAATTTGCATAAAGTGCTTTCATACTCTCATTCTCCTTCATTGTCTCAATGATACTATGTGAGCAAATAGTATTTAATTTATACTGTAGATCACAGATATGAAATGATGATACAAGATTCAAGTAGTGTTTCTTAAACTTCTGTAACATACCAAATATTTTCCTAATTCTTTTTACAAGTACTACAGCATCTTAAAAATAGCCCTGTTCGTTCAATTCAAAGATTTTTGTAATGTCCTCAAATGTGTCATGACTCTAAAACTTACACAGTCTGTTCTTAAACTTAGAACTTCTGATCATAGATTGATAAATAGACCCCAGTGATCATGACGTAGTCAACAATGAGCATAGCTGGTTATTTACATAGGTACTGGATAAGTTAGAACCTCACTTTCTCTGAATATGTGTACTTCGATTAAGTACCATATGATGGTAATGAAGATAATGATGTAAAAACTGAAGTCTGAATTTTTTTAATATAATATTGTTGGAGTATGTGAGTGATTGTCAACGTGTTAGTTCTTTGCTTCCAGAGAATCTAGTCAATCCCATTGCAAACCCCTTTTTCTTGGCCTTTCATTGGACAAATGAGTCAATGGGCTCTCCAAAGTGAGCAGCTTTACTTCTTGAGTACTCACTGACAACATGGTTACTAATTTGCTCATTATTACTTTGGTGCACTAAGTGATACTTTGTTGGCTTGAAATAGTTAATGATTCTGCTAATTGCCTAATTTGCTCCTGGGGAACACACTTTACTAGGAGGAGCTGGCTGAATACAAAATACCATGTGCCAGATGCTTTAAGGCTCTTCGCTGAAAACACCTAGGGAACTGCATAAAGATTTCCCCCTTGTCCTCACTTAACCCTGAGGGAGTTAGGACAACAATAATACTCAAAACCGCTGGATTTGACTCCACACAATACTGCTATTATTTCTTTATCTGGCTTTTGGCAGGGATGAAGTAGCCATAGAACAATAAATACAGTTACAAATGGAAAGTTAAAAGCAGAGCCCAATTTGTTTGAAATTAAATGATGAAAATATTTTGAAATGAATTACATGTATCTTTGACTTATTAAAGAAAATACAGTAAGCAACTTGTAATCTTTATTAAGTACTTCAGGCTTATCCAGCAGAAAACAATAATTGATGTACAAAATTATATTAGATGAGGCTAGCATGTAAGACAATTTCTTCAAATGTCTAATCACCTAGAGAGTGCAAATTACTTGATAATTTTCTTGATTTGCCCATTCTCATCCTTCCAACATACCTTCGGTTATGATATGTTGTATACTTCATTATTTTTGAGAAAATGTAGTTAGGGGGCACCTGGGTGGCTCAGTCGTTAAGTGTTTCCGTTCTGCTCAGGTTATGATCCCAAGCTCCTGGGATTGAGCCCCGTGTCGGGCTCTTTGCTCGGCGGGAAGCCTGCTTCTCCCTCTCCCGCTCCCCCTACTTGTGTTCCCTCTCTCGCTGTATCTCTCTGTCAAATAAATAAAATCTTTAAAAAAAAAAAAAGAAAATGTAGTTAGGAAAGGAAAGTCAAAACCAAGCTTATAAAATAAACTTGTATTAAATTTTATTTTGTTACGCAGGAAATGTGGCGAAAACACACATTTTTGAAATGTCAAGTTAGAAATTCTGACCCAAATGTTGGCTATATGGTTACCAAAGTAGCTAATAGAGCATTGGACTATATTACTAGAACTGCAGGAGCTAATCTCAACTGTAAAATTGAGAGTCCTTTTTACATTATTGAGGCAACAATGACAAATTTTAGATACCATAAAAAAGGACATTGGGCAGAAAGATGGAGGAAAGTGAAACCAAGCCATATGAACAAAGTTGAAGAAACTCAGAGACCAGCAGCTCAAGTGAGATTGGGATCAAAGATAGAAAAAAGAAATAAACAAACAAATAAATATTTTGAGGTATATCTTCCTTTACAAGGTAAAAGAAAGAAAGATTAAACATTTATGGGTAGGGTAGGAAGAAAATCTGAAAAAAAAATGCAAAGAAACTTAGTAGAGGAGAAAGATGCAAGAGAGAAACAGATTACAGTTTCAAGGACAGCAGAGGTCGCAGGATGGAGAATTCAACAAGACCTTTGGTTTGGTAGTTGATAAACTCAGAGTGGGTTTTTAGCTAAATGCCAGAGGTAGAAGCCAAAGAATAAGCAGGTAATACTTGGTAATGAGGAAATAAATTAGGGAGCATCTAACTTCTTCCAAGTATTTGACTACAGCTTAAAATGTTCACCTGATTCAAAAAAAATCATTATTATTTTTACAAATAAGCAAAAGATACATATCACAGTGTTTTGATTTGAAAGGTAAAAAATGATGCATTACAGTGTAAAAGTACTTCCTTCCTTTTATTATTCCACCATGTGTGCAAATACCTTTCAGAACAATAGGCTCTTTGAAATCTGAGATACACCAAGTGGTTATGCATGCAGCATGTATTTGGAAACATCTGTTACTGTACTTGCACAGGTAACTCTACTGGAAGGGCCAAATTTTTCAAGAGCAACAATAATGCACATCACCTATCTCAATGAACAGTCAAATGCATCTCTCCATATCAGTTAATGGACAAATGTTATGTTTGGTACCTACTGCCTTCTGCATGTGCTAGGCCATTCAGATGAGTGAGAACCAGCTCTTCATTGTCAAGGCTGAACTCAGAGGACACAGAATAAATTAATCATAGAAACTAAAACTGATAAAATGTTGGAAGGTATTTAATCCAGTCTCCTCATTGTACAGATAGGGAAATTTGGGTTTCACAAACTTATGTGAAGTGTCTGAGGCCACTTAACGGGTTTGTAGCAAAAGTAAAGGTATAACTCAAGTTTTACATTTTAAATTCCACAGCCATCTGAAAACTGCTCATTTTATCTGTCTTTTTTTGTTTCTATAATCAAATCAGTGCTTAGGAATCACAAGATAATGAAGAATTTGACATAAATATAAGGGTGAGAAGTGGTGGGAATGTGTTCAACATAAAGGGGAATATAAAGCAGTCAAAGCACAAGGGGAAATGTCACAGTTAGAAACTATGATATAGAAATATAGTTCATAAAGACCTAAAACTTGCAAAACTGTACAAGTAAAAAAAATTGAACTTGAGAAATAATAATATAATTAGAGGGAAAATGACTAAATGTATATTTATGTTTTTAAATTGTATACTTAGCCCTCGATTAGGCATGTTGGAAGATTCATGAAAAACACATATCATGATCCTGACTTCAAGGAGAAATTTTATATGATAGAATAATTATACAGGGGAATTGCATAGCACATTTTAAAGGCAGCCAACACTCTAGCGCTTGTCACATGTTATCATTCACTGTAAGTCTATCATATAGACAAGTGCTATCATTATCTCTGTTTTACAGATGAGAAAACTAGGCAAAAAGAGGTTATATAATGAATTTGTTTCCCAAGGCTGCCATAACAAGGTACCACAAACTGGATTGTTTAAAACAACAGATTTAATTTTTCACAGTTCTAGAGTCTACAAGTCCCAAATCAAGGTGTTAGCAAAGCCGTGCTTTCTCTGAAACCCATTGGGGGAAATCTTTCCTTGGCTCCTTTCTAGCTTCCTGTAGCTGCCATCAATTCTGGCACCTCCTTGCCTTGCAGATCCATCACTTCAATCTCTGCTGTATCATCATACGCCATTCTCCCTGTGTGATTCTATCTTTTTATAAGGATACCAGTCATAATTGGATTAAGGGTCCACCTTACTCATCTTAACTAAATGCATCTGCAAGGACCCTATTTCCAAATAAAGTCACACTCTGAAGTATAGGAGGTTAGAAATTCAACACATTTTTTGAGGGAAACAGCTCAGCTAAACATGTAATTTACCCAAGTTCACATATCTCCTAAGAGGAGGAGCCAAGGAAGCTTTTACCAGAAACTTTGTTCTTAACTACCATGCCATTAGATAATTAATTACTGCACTGAGATCTCACAGAACAGAGCTGTGACTGTGCATTAGAGTACTGCAAGGATGCTGAGGTATCGGGGCTCCAAGTAGACCATGAGCAAGAATGAATTGAGTTCAGTTGAAGAGGGATGACAGAAGTTCCTAAGTAGGTGGATCCATGAGGAGAGAGACAGGCTAGATGAAAATAAGTAGAATAATGAATATGAAGCTTTAGAAGAAAATGTTATATTCTAGAATCCTGTGATTGGAAAAGATCTATAAAAGGAAAAATAACTTTAACAATAGAAAAAATGAACCCATTCAGTCAACATCTGTGTCTGCAAAATGCTTAAAACTGCATCATGCCAGCACCTCCAAAAACATTCATTCTAGATGGCTAACTTATAACTATCAGAGTAGCATTTCCTTCTTTTATTTTGAAGGAAGGAAGGTTAGGAAATGAGTGCTAAAGTAGAAATGGCATTATAATTTGAAAATTGATAGGTCTGATTTCTGGTAATAGTAAAATGGAAATCTGGACCACTGTGCCATTGAAGACAATCAAAAATTGTTGTGAAAATTAAAAAAAAATAAAATTTTCTGAAAGGCATTGATAAAGCAACATAGTAATAAAGAATGACTAACCTAAGATCTGGGAGAAAACAGAAATTCATGTAGGTGATCTTTGCATTTATGGCTTCTTTTCTCCTAGTGGTCATTTGCATAAGAGACTGAGTAAGAATTTTGAGAGCACAGCATATTTATAGGGATAATTGGAGTTCAGAGCCAAATAAGGTTGGGAGCTGGTTGAAATCTCTGTGTTTGGGGAAGGGATTCCAAAGAGCCGAACTTTAGAAGTTAGGGTAAATTGGGAATACACTAGCTCCCCTAGACATTACATCTCATCTTTGTATCATCTCAATTCCCTGATACTGTGAATGAAATTCTATGTTGCTAGTGTCCACAGAAGTCGGGCCAAAACAAACTAACAAACTCCTTTCTGGAAGAAGATAGGCATTAGTCTTGTTCTCAAATCATTTTCACACACACACAAAAGTGTTTCAGACATTTTTCAGTACACAATAAAAAATAAACAGGGACACAAACCCACAAGAAATTATAAAGCTAATAGTAGAAACAGACAATAAAAAGATACATGAGCACCAAATTTTTAGTAAATCAGATGCAGGTTTTAAAATATCTGTACTTATAATTTTAAATAAATAAAAAATGAGGTTGAGAATTTAGACATACAATTAGAAAACATAGAAATTAATTAGAAGACTAAAATAATTGGAATTTTAGAATTTATAAGCACAATAACTAAAATTAACACCTCACTCGTTTAGACACAGTCAAAAAAGAGAATTAAAGACCTGGAAGAGAGGTCAGAAAACACTATCTAAATTTACTAAGGGTAAAAACAAAGAAAAGAAGGTAAGAGTCTTTAGATGAGAAGGAAGAATGGAGCAGAAGCAATATTTGAGAATTTTCCAACACAAGAAAAATATGAAATTATAAACTCAAGAAATACCATGAAGAACAATATGATTAAGATTAGTTAATTAAGCATAAGCACAAAACATAAAACTGCTGAAACCAAAGTCAAAGAGAAAATCTTAAAAATCCATGGGCTTCCATTGATTTCCCAGTGAATTATTGGAAGCTTAAAACAGCTTCATAATATCTTAAAAATGCTAGAAATACATGTTTTAAGAAAGATGATGTATCCAAGGAAGCTTTTACCAGAAACTTTGTTCTTAACTACCATGCCATTAGATAATTAATTACTACACTGAGATCTCACAGAACGTTGTAAGAATGTATGAAGAGGGCGCCTGGGTGGCTCAGTCGGTTAAGTGTCTGCCTTCGGCTCAGGTCATGATCCCAGGGTCCTGGGATCGAGTCCCGCATTGGGCTCCCTGCTTGGCGGGAAGCCTGCTTCTCCCTCTCCCACTCCCCTTGCTTGTGTTCTCTCTCTCGCTGTGTCTCTGTCAAATAAATAAATCTTTAAAAAAAAAAAAAAGAATGTATGAAGAACAGTAAAAACAGTAAAAAAAAAAAATGTGGGTAAATCTAATGAATCTTAGATTTATATGTTTCCAGATACATAAGAAGGTGTTAATACTCAAAGAAGAGCAAGAAAGTGATCATAATGTGTTGAGATAGTGGTTTACTAGAAGCAAGGCAGATACCAGGGACTGGGAGAGAGAGCAAAAGGGGCCCACTCTGGCTGCTGACAATTTTCTGTTTTTAACCTGGGTTATGATTCTTTGATGTTCATTTGTGATAAATTAAGGAAATGCACATTTTTGTTATTTAATAATTATTTCCATGTGTTTGTTATTTAAAAATTAAAAAGTAAAGAAAAATAGTTAATGTCTACACTTTTATGACAAATTATAAAATCCAGCCCCTAATGCAGATATGAGGTCATGTAAATATAGATCCAGATATAACAGTGGACAAAAATATTACATAATGATGAAAAGTCTAAAGTGAGACTCATACACGGAAAATGTTTTTTGATTCCCTCATGTAGTTAATAAAATGTGCCACCATCAAAAATTCAATGTCAATTTTGTTTAACTGGATGGTAATAGTAATTAATACAGCAAATATGTTACAGCTTGATAAAAAAGTAACAAGTTGACCTTGTAGCCATGGTAACAAGAGATATTTTTGACATAAATGAAGTCAATTTGGAATTAATTAAACACACACTTAATGATATCTTCTATATGCTAGACACTGTGGTAAGCAAAACAGGCATGGACTTTGTCCTTTCAGAAGTTCATAGTCTTGTGTAGGAGATAGAAATGCAATGGAAGTCATGGGTAAAGGGCAAATAATAAACACTTGTGACTTCTGTATAGCTTCTTGAATTTTGCATTTTTGATGCCTAAGCCATAGGCTAATTTAAGAGGAAGGAATTGTCTTCTTTTACTCCTCTAGCATACCTTAATAATACATGTTTATGGGTAGAAGCAAGAAGACAAAAAGATAAGAGAGCCCAGGAGGATTAAAGAACCAACTGAAGACAGGAGTAAGTGGGTCCCTAACCAGGATGATGACTCATACAGTATAAACACAGAACCCAGCAGGCTAACATTTGCAGGTCTGTGTGTGTGTGTGTTCCTGGCATCATGTCATATGTATGTATTCATTGGATCAGTTTTGATGTCCTTTGAAGGAACTGAGTGATAAAAATCAGGATCCTAATCAGGAAAAAAGTGGGAAGGAGTAGAGCATAGAGGATGCAACACCTAAATGTCAACAAACCATAGCATGTTTGGGTTGAGATTTATAAACATCTGTCACAGTCTCAAGGAATTAAAATAAAAATTCTTCATACCTGCTTTCCCGGCAAGTTTACCTTCTCTACTAAACAATCGCACCAAAGAATTCATGAGCTAGATTGGTTTAACTTTGCGCAAATAAAATCTGCTATAATTTCACAAACTTGCCATAGAAAAAATAAAGAGAAAAATCCATCTCTTGAAAGATGTCCTATTGCTCCGATAAATTGCAGTAAGTGTTTAACACATTTATTTTGTTCTTTGTCTCTTAATGTATATTAGAAAAATTGCTCAACTCTTCTTTTGTTGTTGTTTCTTTGCAAAAAGGTATCAATAACCTAGAACTATAAAGATCATTTTTTAAAAATCAAAGCTAATTCCCATGTGTGACATGCTTTTATAAGCAAAGCTCAAATGAAATAGGAAATGCTTCAAATGGGTCTTATAAAAAATTTATATTCATCATAAAAAATCTAATTGTCAGTAGTCTCCCAGAAGATTCTTTTTATTCTGCCTTCAATTATTTCTGTGATTTTAGGAGTAAAAATATGTCTAGCAGTTTGTTGTTACTTTTCTGTCCCCTTATTTCTTTCCAGTTCATCTCTTATTTCTCACCACCTGTAAAATTGCAAAAGTGGCCATAATTCTCTGCAGCTCCTCCCAACAAGAGGTAACATCTGTTTCCACCACCATCTGAACTCAAGATGTCTTGTATACCTCTCTCAGTTTTTGAAATCTGACACCACCATGTGACCATCCAAAGTTACCATATTAGAAAATGACAGACATATGGCCCAGTCACTTTCTTCCCGGAGCTGATAGCTGATCAACTGCCACACCCAAATGGTCTTCATTGACCAATCAGCCAAGCAGGAACGGGTCAAGCCAAGACAATGTCAGTCTAGCCCAGTCCAGATTAGCTGACCAAAGACTCCTGAGGTAAGGGTTTTGGTTTTAGGTTGCTACATTTCAGCTCATTGGTTACCCAATAGGTAACTAATATATTACCTCTCTTCCCCATTTACTCCATCCCTCCTTCTGTCCTCATCATCAGTAAAAATATATTCATTGTTCACTGAATATCCATTCATCCAAATACCCTATTGTCTGCTCACCTCTTCTTGGCTTTATGTGTTAATGTGTGTATGAGTACATATTGTGTGTACTCTGTAGCAGTGCAGTGCAGCTAAATGATATTTCTGTGGGTCTAAAAATATACTATTATTCACCCCTTAGTGTTGTTGGGAAGGTAAACTTGGTTAACACAACAATGCCTGGCATATCATAAAGCCTCAATAAATATTAGCCATAATTGGGGCACCTGGATGGCTCAACAGTTGAGCATCTGACTCTTGGTTTCAGCTCAGGTCATGATCTCAGGGTTATGGGATAAGGTCCCGCTTTGAGCTCCGCACTCAGCTGGAGTCTACTTAAAATACACTGCCTCTCCCTCTGCCTCTCACTCTGCTCGCACGTGCTTACTCTCTCTCACACACACATAAATAAATAAAATCTAAAAAAAATTAGCCATAATTATTTGGAAAAAGCCCTAGGGTCTGTATAGTCCTTTGCTCTAAACTGACCAATTCTTCAGTCAACGGACAAGTCACTTTTTTTTTTCTAGTTACTTTCTTTTTTATTTGACAGAGAAGAGGGGAATATAAAATCTTGCTTCTAGTGAGTTCTAAAGTCTTTGATCTTGATGGGGTTTGTATATTTCTTTGTTTCCTTCTCCTCTCTAGTATGCATATCCATATTCATCCCTCTGCTCTTCCATAATGTTAGCTAGCACATAGTTTATTTGCTTTAGGTGTTTGTTCAGTTGTCTGTGTTACTCATGTCAGTGTAATACAGATTCTACAAAAGACCTGACAGGTTTTTAATAAATCATTATTGAATTATTTTCTGAGGCTGATGTTTCAAGGGATCAAAGACTATGTCAGTTTATTTTGGTTTTAGTGCTATATTACACATATTCATATATGTACATATATTAACAATTAATGAAAGTATATTTAAAGTTTTACTTCATTTTATAAAAAGAACATCTGTAAATTAAAATACATGAAGAACTATGAAATATAATTTATCATGCTCCATTACATACCTTTTTTTTAATCAGTTTTATTACCAGAAGTAGAAATTACACAGATGAGATCGCAGTATGTTGCAAGTTATGGAAATGCCTTCACTTTACTCAGCTGATCTCCTTCTTTATATCATCCTCTATTGCCCTGAAATGAAGGAAATGTAACCCCTCAAGTCTTGGCCTGAATAGGGACGACCCAAATGGAACTGCCATTCTAGACACAGCCTGGGTAACATCTTTCCTTCCTCTCATCACTGGGTTTGATCTACTATTGCCAACTTTCTTCTCTTCTTCATTCTTTCCAACAGTGAATACTACTGATACTACATTTTTTACTAAGAAAATAGGAATTTCTTGGTATCTTTCTCATGCAAAATGGTATTAGAAAAGACTTTGTTTCTTAGATGGTTTGCCAATCAATGTGTCATTCTTTGTGCCAAGGACTATATTAGTAACTACAATACATAAATAATGAATTGAAATAATTTACCACTAAAAATTATGTGACAATTTTATAAAGTAAATCTATTTTATTTTTTTAATTAAAGATTTTTATTTATTTATTTGAGAGAGACAGAGATAGCGAGAGAGAGCATGAGCGGGGAGGAGAGGGAGAAGCAGGCTCCCCACTGAGCAGGGAGCCCAATGTGGGGCTCCATCCCAGGACCCTGGGATCATTACCTGAGCCGAAGGCAGACTCTTAACCAACTGAACTACCCAGGCGCTCTAAAGTAAATCTATTTTAATCATGATCTTAATGTAGACATTTTGTTATTTCACAGATCCAGTTTGCATAAAATAGAACCCACAGACATTGACATTTAAATACTGTATTCCTTTAGTGACCTTAGTATGATAGTATAGCAAATACTGGACTTTTTGTATTGGGAAAACATAAGTGCTTTTACCAGTTCCTTTTCATTAGGAGACATTTTCTTCTTTTAAATTCACTGAATGAGTGACTTCCAGACCAGGTCTTTCTAATTCAATTCTACAGAATTGTGCTTATGATAAGATAATAAATGCATATTAATCAACCAGAACCATATTGAAAGTGCTCTAGACAAGTGTATAGTATAATAAATTTGGCCTAGAGAAATGAGGTATTTGTTAGAATCATCTCACTTTTATGCCTGTCTTACTTACAAGACTTAGCTAGCTTCCCTGATCAACACTAAAATTTTCCCTGGGTCATAATTGGTATGGGGAAGAAAAAAAATATTCAGGTATTAAAATATGAATAAACAAACTAACTCTATTAACTAGTGTTGATACTATTTTTGTGCCTTAAATAAAAGTCAGATCTCTTCAGGGGAAATGAACATTGGCTAAGAAAAATCATAACCATGCTAATGTACTGGCAAGTTTTTATCTTCAACCACTAAGCAGACATTGTTAATGTTGTGGGCACTGTGAAAATGACAATATTTATCTAAATAAATATTTTAATGTGAGTGATTAACACAATCCATTAAAAAGTTCATAGGGTTGTATGCCTTAGATGACATAAAATGTACCTTGAACTATTACTGTATCTATGCTGATGACATCTTTTTCCCCCCTATAGATTAAGGTAGTGAAATAACGCTAGTCTAGGTAGGAACATAAAGTTGATCCTCCATATGACTTAAGCAAGTAAAAAGGATGCTGGCATAGCCAGCTAAGTTACCCACTATAAGCCTACACATGACATGGATGACCTAAAGAAATAAAGATTCTAGATGAGGTTTCCTAAACAGATCAGTCATACTAGTTAGAGGAAACCAGAGTTAAAGTATACAGTCTTATGAGATGCCGATTATAAGGAATGTGAGAAGCATAAGCTCCACTCTCCAGATGCTAACAATCTGATGGAGAATATGAGGCATAGACCCACAAAGCTAAAATTAAAGCAGTATATGTAATACAAACACCTTAATTTATAGGAGTTGATAAGTGGAAGATGTACCTTTCATTCATTTACAAAAAAAAAAAAAAAATGGGTGTCTCTTATGGTCCAAGCGCTGTGGTAGAAGCTGGGGCTAGAGAGAGAATGGGATAAGTACCTTGTCTCCACACAGTTTATAGTCTAATAGACAATTATAATAGATTATGATAAAACAATGGAGAAGAAATATCTGCAAAGAATACTACGTGAGCTCAGCAATAATTAAAATTTATTAAGCATTTACTATGTCCTATGTACTGGCCCAGGTGCCTTGCATGAATTAACTTATTTAATCTTAGGATAACCCTATGAAGTAGTTACTATCATTATCATCCTCTTTTAGAGGTGAAAGAACTGAGGTGTGCCTAAGTTCACATAGCAAATAATTGATATATTTTGTTTTGGAATGACCAACAATAGCCTTAAGTCCTCACTATGCTGGACCACAACTCTCTACCGTCGCACACAAATAAAAGTTTATCTGACCCAAAATCTAAGAAGAAGTTTAGTCAGGGTTGTTTCTTGCTGAACGAAAAGCCTTCCTGCTGCAAGTATTAAAGACAGATTCAGTATTTAGCTAGTAAAGTAGTAGAGGTGAGGGGAAAGCACAGGGTGAGCATGCCAGACAGAGGAGAAAGGGGCAACAAGGCTCAAAGAGGAGGATGGTGTATACTGGAACCAAATGCAACCCAGTGTTACTGAGCACAAAGACAGGGACTTGAAATCAAAAAACAGGATTGGTTTACTCCTGAAGATTGGGCAGGGAAAATGATAATGAGTAATTACATCTACATTTACCTACTAGTGTCCTGGCAAAATAATCTAAAGAGCCTGAGTAACAAAGAGAAGTAAAGAAGCTACATTTTTTTGTTTGTTTGTTTTTGCTATGGAGTTGTAAGAGATCCTTATATATTTTGGATAATAACCCTTTATCAAATATATGGTTTTCCATTATTTTCTCCCATTCTTAGTCTGCCTTTTCACACTGTTGATTGTTTCCTTTGCTGTGCAAAAGCTTTTCAGTTTTATCCCATTTGTCTACTTTGCTTTTGTTGCCTAAGCTTTTGGTGTTATATCTAAGAAATCATTGCCAAGGCCAATGTCAAGAAGATTTTCTCCCTATTTTCTTCTGGCAGTTTTACAGTTTCAGAACTGATATTTAAGATTGAATCCATTTTGAGTTGATTTTTGTGTATGGTGCAAGAAAAGGGTCCATTTTCATTTTTTTGCATATGAATATCCAGTTTTCCCAACACCACTATTGAAGAGACTATCCTTTCTCCATTGTATGTTCTTGGCACCATTTTGAAGATCACTTAAACATACATGAATGGATTTTTTTTTTTTTAAGAACTCTCTATTGTGTTCTGGGTGCCTAGAAGGCTCAGTCAGTTAACTGTCTGCCTTCCGCTGGGGTCATGGTCTCAGGGTCCTGGGATCGAGCCCCACATTGGGCTCTCTGCTGAGTGATGAGTCTGCTTGTCCCTTTCCCTCTCCCTCTGTGATCTCTCTCACTCTCACTCTTTCTCAAATAAATAAATAAAATCTTAAAAAAAAAATAACTGTCTATTGTGTTCTATTTGTCTTTATGTCTGTCTTAATGCCAATAAAATACCATTTTGATGATTTTAGCTTTGTAATATATTGTAATATATAGATTGAAATCAGGAGGTATGATGCCTCCAGCTTTGTTTTTCTTGCTCAAAGAACCTGAATAGACATTTCTCCGAAGAAGACATACAGATAGCCAACAGGTACATGAAATGGTGCTCAACGAATCATCATGGTAATGCAAAGCAAATCCACAGTTAGATATCTCCCTCATGTGTTAGGATTGCTAATGTATATATTTTAAAAAAAAAAGATAATGTACTGACAAGGATGTAGAATAAAAGGAACCCTTATACACTGTTGTGGAAATGTAAATTGGTGCAGCCACTGTGGAAAACAGTATGGAGTTTCCTCAAAAAATTAAAAATTTAACTTCCATATGACCCAGCAATCCCACTTCTGGGCACATACCTAAAAGAATTGAAATCTGGATCTCAAAGAGATATCAGTACTCCTGTGTTCATTGTAGCACTATTCATAATAGCCAAGTTATGGAAACAGCCTTAATGTCAGTGGATGAATGGTTAAAGAAAATGTGGTAGTTACATACAATATAATTTGATTTAGCCTTAAAAAATAAAGAAATCCTATCATTTACAATAACACCAATGAACCTGTATACTAAATGAAATAAGAACAAATTCAATCTACTTACCATGAAAAATCTGAAATAGCATACATATAGAAACATAGAGTAGTCGGTAGTTACCAGGGACTAAGGGGAGGGGAGTGATGGGGGGGATTGGTCGAAGGGTACAAAGTTTCAGTTACATAAAATGAGTAAGTTCTAGGGATCTCTTGTATAATATAGTGCCTATAGTTAACAATCCTATATTATATACTTAAAAATTGGCTAAATTGGTAAATTTTATGTTAAGTATTTTTTTTAAGATTTTATTTATTTGAGAGAGAGAGTGAGAGAGAGAAAGAGAGAGCACAAGTGGGAGAGAGGGAGAAGCAGGTTCTCCACCAAGTAGAGAGCCTGATGTGGGGCTCGATCACAGGACCCTGGGTTCATGACCTGAGCCGAAGGCAGATGCTTAACTGACTGAGCTACCCAGGCACCCCAGTGTTAGGTATCTTATCACAAGAAAATAAATGGGTGGAAGGAATCTTTCGGAGGGGATGGATATGTTCATGGCATATATTGCAGTGATGATTTCATGATGTATACTTATCTCCAAAGTCACCAAGTTGCATGCTTTAAATATATAGCTCTTTGTATGTAAATCTCAATAAAATGGTTTAAAAAATAAGTAAAATCGGCTCTTAAACATCACAGTGTTTAAGAACAGTGGGAACCATTCTGTGATTATCCACTCAGCAGGCCCATGCCTATGAGGATGCCCCTGAGCTGCAAGCCATGCAGTCAGGATAGGCATTCCTACTCTTGAGTGCTATAACTGGTATTATTTTCTACCCGTTGTTCTTATGGAATTCAACCTGCTTCTTAGATTAACTTAGTTTTGGTATGTTCTTGTGCACTGTTTTCATATTTTGCTTGTTTTCATTTCTAACCATTCAGCAAAACTTCAGGTAAATAATCTATGAAGTATATGATCCAAACCTTGAGTGTATGCTAAGGCCAGTTTTCACTTTATTTTCCCTTGTAATGTGCAGCTCCATTTTAGGATATAAATGAATTAAATTCCAGTAGTTAAATGGAAATGGAGGCTGTCTGCACATCTCTTCAGATGCTCCAGGAGCTTTGGGACTCATTTCTTTCTGAAGAAAAAATAAAGCTTTTTAGAAAAGACAATTGAACTGCTCTAATAAAAAATGCATACCTTGAATAGTCTCTCATCCTGTTCAGACTTGAATTCAGCTTCTAAATTTCTCTGTGACCTGGAGAACACTGATTTGATCAGTTATATCTGAGGCATAATTGAATGGGGCAATTTGAGCAATAAATAATATGAATTTAGATCAGTAGTTGAAGGGTGATATCTAAAGTCCTTTTTCATATAACAGTAAAGAACTCTATCCAAATATAGTGCATCCTTTGAGGAAGGATGGCTGGCATGGATTGCGCAAAAGCACTGAGCCAAGTCCTCTGCTGGGCACTTTAATCCTCAAAAGAAAAGTGCGGCAATAGTTGCCATCAATCTTCTTTTTACGAATCAGAAAATAAAAGCTAGGATAAATTAAATAGCTACTAAGTGATGGATCTGTGATTCAAATCCAGAGTTGTCTGAATACAAATTCCTTGTGGTTTCTATTTTGATACTCTGACTCAAAATCCTAACTTCTTGAGGCCCACACCAGTCTCTTTTATCTGAACTCATACATGCTTATAGTTTATGCAGTTCAATTCACTTGAATTATGTGGAGCATGTATTCTATTGTTGCTTAATTGTCTCATTTCATTCACATTCATTTATGTTGGCTGAATACCTACAGTCATTAGACCAGGTACTAATGATTGTTATCCAGGAAGTTCCAGACTGGGGCAGTATTTGTGATTCCAGTCTGCAGATCGCTTGTATCAGAATTATACAACAATATACGTTTGAACAAGGTGATTTCATTGCATCTAAATCTAAGAATCACTGGTCTAGGGCGCCTGGGTGGCTCAGTTGTTAAGTGTCTGCCTTCAGCTCAGGTCATGATCCCAGGGTGCTGGGATCAAGTCCCACATTGGGCTCACTGCTCGGCGGGAAGCCCGCTTCTCCCTCTCTCACTCCCCCTGCTTGTGTTCCTGCTCTCGCTATCTCTCTGTCAAATAAATGAATAAAATCTTTAAAAAAAAAAAAAAAGAATCACTGGTCTAGTTCATCAGGGCTATCTCCTCAACCTGGACAGAAACTCTTATAAGTCCGGGATGTCTGGGTGGCTCAGTTTGGTTAGGTGTCTGACTCTTGATTTCAGCTCAGATCATGATCTCAGGTCGAGAGATCAAGCCCCGCATTGGGCTTCGCGCTGAGTGTGGAGCCTGCTTAAAATTCTCTTTCCCCCTCTGCCCTTCCCACCAAGAAAAGGAAAGAAAAGAAACTCTTATAAAGCAGAAATTGTGTCACCATTTTTTTGTGTCTGTACTATGCCAGAGGCAATCCTAGGCATGAAATAGATACTTAGTATTGATTGAGAGCAAACTGCCAGGCATTGTTCTTAATGTCCCATTCATAAGAAATGTAGTCTCTCAAAGTAGCTACTTTTTAACTTTATTCTTACACATCAATAACAAGGTGATTTGTACTTAATTCAGTTCAAGAAAAAACCCATTTATCCATCTTTACCCTGGCGTTGGGAGGATTGCAGAAGGCTTCTTAGAAGAGGCACCCAAGCTGACCTGTGAAGGATGCATAAGAAAAGCCCAGCATAGAAAAGTGAATGGATGTTCCAGGGAAGGGGATTAATGTGATAAAACAACAGATGTGAGATAATGCACTGATTAAAGAGCTATAAGAAATTAATCATTATTAGAATACAAATTCTAAGACACCTTTTGGGGGGAGGTGGGACTTGTTCATTAAGCTAGATAGGTTCAAGGACCTCAGGGTTGGCATTCGCACTTAGGGACCCAAGGCAGTTCTGCATGCAAACAGCATAGTTGGGTTAGCTTCCCAGCATGGATTTATCAAATGTTCTTTATATCAACAGATCTAAATCTCAACCAAACTGCTTACATGACTATAGCTTCCCTTTGCCTTCTTTCCCCTCTGTGGAGATTCCTCTTCTCTGCCCTGCATTAGTCAGGGTAGGGTACTGTAACAAATGGTCTCAACATTTAGTCCTTTAATATATCAAAAAATTACTTCTTGGTCATGTTGCAATTCTGTGTGGGTTGATATAGAGGAAGGAAGAATAGATGAACTTTGTTCCACAAAGCCATTGAGGTACGCTGGTTTCTTCCTACCTGTGGCTCTCTACCACTTTATTTTTAAAGATTTACTTATTTATTTTAGAGTGGGGGGGGAGGGGCAGAAGGAAAGAATCTTTAAGCAGACATCCCACTGAGCACAGAGCCCAACATGAGGCTCCATCTTACCACCCATGAGATCATAACTGGAGCCAAAACCAAGAGTCAGAGGCTCAACCCATTGAGCCACCCAGGTACCCCTCTCTACAACTTTGGATGCTCAGGGTCTTTTTCCATTAAACTTACAGATGCGGAAGGAGAATAAGGATTGGTGCAAAAGGTTTTTTATGGGTCAGGCCACCTCTGCTCATATTCCATTGGGCTGTAATAGTCACATGACCAATCCTACTCTGAGAGAGGATGGAAAATGTAATTTGGGTGCCCAAACAGAGAAGAACATACATATTGGTGAGCTTAATAGCCACTTCCCAAATATCAAATGCCTTTACAATCCTTGGCTTAGCCACCTCCTAATAATGCTTTTAGAGGAGTATCTTATACATTCATTGATAACTGAAAGATAAATGACCCTCAGAAAAATGTCTTTTGGACTTGTGGTTCCCGTTTTGACACGTAAAGAGCTTGGAAGTTGTCGTTCTCATTCTCACAACAAGAAAAAAGCCAAATACACTGAAAATCAGCAGTTCTTGGATGCATCAGAGAATTTTGGTCACAGGATGGGCTGGCTCCCAGAAAAGTGGAGAGACAAACAAATACAGAGAATCAGTTTACCAGGTACAGAAGCCAGGAGAAGAAGCCCACTGCTGGACCAAGTACCTGTAGGAACACTTAAACTGACTGACAAATTAATGGAAACTCAGTCTGAATGTGCTTGAGAGTTAAAAGTCTCTGGGGTCCCATTCTTAGCAAGGTCCCAGTCTTCATCTTCAGGAGCCCCACCAGGTTCTCAGGTAAAGATTAGAGAGAAATCTCATGTTTCCAACAGCAGGAGGGGGAAATGAGTTATTTTGAAATACAGACAAAGTATTTTATTCTCCTTAAAAAAGAAAGAAAGAAAGAAAGAAAGAAAAGCCTTCTCGGGCTCCTGGGTGGCTCAGTCAATTGAGCAGCCCACTCTTGGTTTCGGCTTGGGTCGTGATCTCAGGGTCCTGGGTGTCAGGCTCAGAAGCGGGCCTGCTTCAGGATTCTCTTTCTCCCTCTGCCCCTCCCCACAGTCTCTCTCTCTTTCTCTCTCTAAAATAAATAAAGCTTAAAAAAAAAGGAATAAGAAAAAACTCTAGGCCCACTATCCTTCCTCACTCACCTAAGAGGTCAAAGATAGTGAAGCATTTGCAATGTCCACTTTGGTGACAACAGGCTCACTGAAGTCTGAGATCTAATCACGGGTCCATAGAACTTTTCCCCTCCCCCCACACCTTATTACCACATCAATCAGACTCCTCTGAAGTAAAGGATTACAGCTGAAAGAACTGCAATCCTCACTATCTACTTTAAAAAGGAGTATCTAGGAAAACAAAAAGACAACAGAGGAGACAAAAACAAGGACACTAAAGGAAATTTTAGACTCTGACACCTAAAGCTACAGCAAACATTAAACACTATCGAACGCCTAGCCAGATAAACATAAACCCTCGCGCTTTATAAAGGCCTATTTGTCTCAGTTCCTCTTACCTGATAGAATATGTCTGGCTATCAACAACAACAACAAAAATTATAAGGCATGCTAAAAGACGAAAACAATCTTAAAAGAGACAAAGTTAACTTCAGAACCAGATTCAGATATAGCATTATCAGACCAGGAATTTAGAATAATTATGATTAATATTCTACAGGCTCTAATGGGAAAAGTGGAAAAAATGCAAGAACAGTTGGATAATGTAATCAGGGAGATGGAAACCCTAAGAAACTTGCATTCTAAGGATATTTGAAATATCAATACTCTTATTAAATCAAGGAATGGGTCACTAATTAGGACATCTTATGTACTGAGGTTATTTATCAAGATTTTTTTCAGACACAAAACCACCTTTTTAGCCTATTCTTGATGCAGTCCCACATAGAAGGATCTCCCATGTCTTCCAAGGAACGATGACATTTATTTTCAGCTGCTAATGGTGATGGCAATGCATAAATGGTGTTACAGGATAAAATCATGACTTGTACCCTCAGGGAAATAAGGGTTTTGATCATGGGAATTGAGACACAAGTAATCATGACTAAGCTAATGTGTCAGATTCATTTTTATATGGGAAAGTACCATATCTGCTCTGTTCACCACTGAACACCCAAAAAAGGTTTGCACATACTTTTGTTTCATCTGTTGCTCCATACCTTTTTACCAAGTATGCCTTCAGGTTAATCCACAAGAAACTCAAAAATGCTTCCATTTTCATGTAACACAATCAGGATTTTTCAGCAATAGACTCTTCCTAACTCAAAATAAGGACTGTTTCTCATTTCCTAATTTAATGAAACACAGGTTCTGCTATATGTCAAACATCATAGGAAAGTGCCATAAATAGAAAGGTAGAAAGATTGGTCCCTCCAGTCAGTAAAATCATAGTCTAAAAAACCTTGTGAATCTTTGATTAGATTGTTCAAAGAATCCTATCATGAGCACTAATTATGTGATGATGAGAAACTGGATCAAGTATTAGAGAACCAATAACCCATTACTCACTGTAACATCTCTGCTAAGTGAAGTCCTACAGAGGGAGAAATTTCCAAGGAACTTACAGACAAACGGAGAAATGGGAGACTCACAGACTTCCTTAACAGTCTAACTGCCCAGAAATATCTAATGATGTTTCTTTCTTTTCAACCCAATCTTTAACCCTTAGTTGATAAATCTCAACATTTCTGAAAAAGAGCCCTCAACTGACAAAAATTCCTCTTGAATATAATTAAGTACTTCCAAGTGTTTTGCCATATGTGAATTTCCAGGACCATGAGCCACACTCAGAAGCAATAGTGTTGCTATTTCCATTCAAAATAATTTTTGTGGATTGCTTGACTTAACCCCACTAAACTGGCAATAGTCATACCTATTTTATAAAGTTTTTGCTGGAGTTAAATGTAATGATACTTATAATGAGGAGAAAAAGTTGTGTTTTTGCACTATGTCAGCTATGTGTGATTAACCATGTAAAACAAACTGCTGTCAGATTTGCTCAATGCAGTTTTGTATTTATTGCATTTAGCCACAATTCCTCTTCAAATTGGTAGTGATAGCATTTATTGGGTGAAAACCATGTGCCTGATAGTCTTCTAAGCATTTTACATAAATTTATCTCATAAAATCTGTATGATGAATCTATGAGGTAACATTTATTTTAGATCAGAGGAAAATGGAGTTAAAAAGAAGTTAAATAACTTGTGCACCATCATACAGTGGTCATATATGGTAGAACTGCCAAATACCGTAGACTATGGTCTTAATATTTTCACCATTATTAAATATTAGGCATTTTTGTTGAAGGGACATAAGGTACAACTGACAAGTTATAGACACTCTTATCAAGAACTGTAAAGGATCTGAGTTTTATCCTACTTGCAAGCTAAAAAGAGAGTCTGCCACACTTTCATTGATGCTGTTGGAAATTACAAGACTTATGATAAGAAACAACAGTTTATTACTTGTGCAATAGCAGTAACCAGAGTATCACTATTTTTACCTTGGTTCCCAGACCCCTAAATTCCATAGGCCATGTGAAGAAGGCCAGAGGATACCTGTATATATGCAATGGGTTGCTCTCTAGAACATAAACCTTGAGCTTAGAAAGCTTGCCTTTTTAAAAATGGGCAAGCAGAAAGCATTTCTGCTTGTCCTTTGCTATTAAGCAAGACGCTATATCATCCAAAGCTGTCCATTATACAGACATCTTTGAAAAGGTAATCCAGAACGATGGAAAGTCAGTGCCTCACTCACAAGACTTGCAGAAATACAAAACACCTATGAAGAAATTCCTCCAGACAACTCCTATTCCAGAAACATGAACTTATTTCTTCTTTATGATAGTCTGTGTTACCGAACAGGAAATTCTGTGTGGGATATACTGCAGTTTATCTCCTATTTCTCATTATTTCATTCTATGTCATAGTAACAAACACCCTAGCATTCGCAGAGCACACGGATTTCCAAAATAAATACATTTTCCAACTTTCTTGCAAGTGGATTTGACCATGTAACAAATGTCCAGCCCTTTACATTCCAATAGACATATACTTCAAACTGTGTATGTAATGTAAAATTATCTAGTAACTATATTTTTGAAAAAAGTAAAAAGAAAGATGTGGGAGTTAATTTTAAGGATATATTTTAACCCAATATATCCAAAATATTATCATTATAACATGCAATTGATACAAAAATGCTAATGATTTATTTTACATTCTTTTTTCATACTAAGTCTTCAAAGTCCATTGTATTTTAAATTTACAACACATCTTAACTTGATATTGAGCTATATTTCACATCCTCAATAGCCACATGTAACTCTCCTGCCAATGAAATTTGAGAGGAAATGGTGTGGGTAATTTCCAAGTTGTATTTTTAAAGGGAAAATACTGCTTTTTCTCTTGCCTCATCTATTCTGCTGCCTTGATGTGGTAAGGGTGACAAGCCATCTTAGGCATAGGGGCACAACAATGTAGGAGATGGCTAGGTTTCAGAAGAAACAGAGAAGATAAGCCGTGGCCTGCTTAGCTACACTGTTATCAGAGAGAAAAAGAAACTATATTGCTTAAGCTACTCTTACTTTATTATCTCTTACAGCAATTAAAACTACATCTTAAATAATATAAATTATGTTTTATTTATTTTTGTATTCTTATTACCAAATGGAATGTAACCCTGCAAATGTTTATTGAGGTAAGATGTGAGGGTACAGCAGGGATCCAGATCACATGTTCATCTTAAAAATGAATATATAGTAGCTGAGAGTCATACTCAGAAGTGGATACTAACCAGGATCCATTTCTTATTAAAATTCCAGAAATGAACAGTTCAGTATTTGCTGTACAGGCATGTCTCATAGATGCTGCAGGTTTGTCTCCAGACCACTGCAGTAAAGCAAATATCACAACGAAGTGAGTCAAATGATTTTTTTTTTTTTAGTTCCCACTACATAATAAAAGTTATGTTTATACTATACTGTAGTCTATTAAGGGTATAACAGCATTATGTCTATAAAAACAACGTACATACTTTAATTTAAAAAAATAATTTTTTTCTTAAGATTTTATTTATTTATTTGTCAGAACGAGAGAGAGAGAGTGCACAAGTAGGGGGAGCAGCAGACAGAGGGAGAAGCAGACTCCCCACTGAGCAGGGAGCCTGATGCGGGGCTCAATCCCAGGACCCTGAGATCATGACCCCAGCCAAAGGCAGATGCTTAACTGACTGAGCCACCCAGGCATCCCTAAAAAAATACTTTATTGCCAAAAAATGCTAATCATCCATCTGAGCTTTCAGTGAGTCATAACCTTTTTGCTGGTAGAGGGTCTTGCCTCAATGCCAATGGCTGCTGGCTAATCAGGGTGGTCGTTGCTGAAGATTGGGGTGGCTGTACCAATTTCTTAAAATAAGAACAATGACGTTTGTCACATAGATCACCTCTTTCTTTCATGAGTGATTTCTCTGTAGCATGTGATGCCATTTGATAGTATTTTGCCCACAGTAGAACTTCTTTCAAAATTGAAGTCAAGGGCGCCTGGGTGGCTCAGTTGGTTAAGCGACTGCCTTCGGCTCAGGTCATGATCCTGGAGTCCCAGGATCGAGTCCCGCATCAGGCTCCCTGCTCAGCAGGGAGTCTGCTTCTCCCTCTGACCCTCCCCCCTCTCATGCTCTCTCTATCTCATTCTCTCTCAAATGAATAAATAAAATCTTTAAAAAAAAAAAAATTGAAGTCAATTCTCTCAAACCCCGTTGCTGCTTTATCAACAAAATTTATGTAATATTCTAAATGCTTTTGTTGTAATTTCAACAATCTTCACACCATCTTTACCAGTGATAGATTCCATCTCAAGAAACCACTTTCTTAGCTCATCAATAAGAAGGAACTCTTCACTCATTCAAGTCTGATCGTAAGATTGGCATCAGTTTGACACATCTCCAGGCTCCACTTCTAATTCTAGTTTCTCTTGTTATTTCCACCACAGCTGCAGTTACTGCCTCCACTGAAAGTCATCTGTGAGGATTGGAATCAACTTCTACACTCTTGTTCATGTTGATATGTTGACCTTTTCCCATGAGTCACAGATGTTCTTAATGACATCTAAGTTGGTGAATCCTTCCCAAAAGGTTTTCAATTTACTTTGCCAAGATCCCTCAAAGGAGTCACTATGGCACCTATAGCCTTACAAAATAAATTTCTTAAATAATAAGACTGAAAGTCGAAATTACTCCTTGATCCATGGGCTGCAGAATGAGTAGTGTGTTAGCAGGCATTATTGTGTTACCAAGTGCATTGTCAATGAGCAGTAATATTCTGAAAAGAATCTTTTTTTCTGAGCAGTAGGTCTCAATGGTGGGTTTAAAAAATTCAGTAAACCATGATACAAACCATGATACATCCAGGTTTTGTCATTCCACTTTTAAAGCACAGATGGTACATTTAGCATAATTCTTTAGGTCCCTAGGATTTTTAGGATGGTAAATGAGCATTGACTTCAACTTAAAAGTCACCAGCTCCATTAGCTCCTAATGTAAGAGTTATCTTGTCCTTTGAAGCTTTTAGCCAGTCATTGACTTCTCTTCTTTAGCTAAGAAAGTCCTAGATAGCATCTTCTTCTAACAGAGGTCTGTTTTGTTGACATTGAAAATCTGTTGCTTTGTGCAGCCACCTTCATTAATGATCTTAGCTAGATCTGGATAACATGCTGCAGCTTCTGTATCATCACTTGCTGCTTCACTCTGCACATTTATGTTGTGGAGATGACTTCTTTTTCTAAACCTCATGAACCAACCTCTGTTAACTTCAAACTTTTCTTCTGCAGCTTCCTCCTCTGACTCAGCCTTCATAGATTTAAAGAGAGGGCCTTGCTCGGAATTAGGATTTGGTTTACAGGAATGTTGTCATTAGTTTAATCTTCTATCCAGGCCATTAAAACTTTTTCCATATCACCATTAATACTGTTTCACTTTCTTACCATTTATGTGTTCACTGGAATGGCACATTTAATTTCCTTCAAGAACTTTTCCTTTGCATTTTCAACTGGGCTCTTTGGCACAAGAGACATAGTTTTCAGACTATCTTGGCTTTCAGCATGCTTTCCTCACTAAGCTTAATCATTTCTAGTTTTTGCTTTAAAGGGAGAGACATATGACTCTTCCTTTCACTTGAATGCTTAGAGGCCAATATAGGGTTATTAATTGGCCTAATTTCAATATTTTTGTGCCTCAGGGAACTGGGAGGCCTGAGGACAGGGAGAGAAATAGGGAAATAGCAGATCAGTGGAACAATGAGAACACACATTTATTGACTATTTTCATCATCTATTATGGATGCAGTTCATGGTGCCCCAAAACAATTTTTTTATTTTTTTTTCCAAAACAATTACAATAGTAGTATCAAAGATCACTGATGATGAATCACATTGTAAAATAATAATAATAATAATAATAATTAATAATAATTAAAATATTGTGAGAATTACCAAAATGTGACAGAAACATAAAGTGAGCAAATGCTGTTGGGAAAATGGCACCAACAGACTTGACACAGGATTGCCACAAACCTTCAATATGTAAAAAATGCAGTATCTGTGAAGCACAATAAAGCAAAGCACAATAAAATGAGGTATGCCTATTGAGTAAACTTAAAAATGTCTCTAAAAGCAATAATACAGTTAGCCCTTTCCAAAGGATATAAATAACACAGGGTACTGTTTAATCCCTTGCTAGTCTATAAACATATGCATTAATTATTTGAGTTAGTTTTTTTAAAAAAAAGGTTGTATTAATTGGGACTGGCAAGGTCTACAAAAAATTGCTAAAGGGACTGAGACTTGAGTAAGATCCTAGAGGACAGGTAGGATTTAGTTGAACACATAAATTCTCTGTTACATATATTCTTACGGAGAAAGTGTGATACTTTTCTCTTAGCCCTTTATTTTGAATAGTATACCAATGTATAGTTCGTTCTCTGTCTTAAAATTATCCTAACCCTTGGTTTCTACTAAATGCTTGTTTTACCTTAACATATGCCTAGTGTAGGAAACAGAAAGCATGGAAACTTATGAAGAACATTAAAACACTCACCTATAATCTCACCACTCAAACAGTCACTATTAATGTTTGGCCTTTTGTCCTGCAAGTATATTTTTGAATCATTTTTTTTTTTTGCGTAATTTGGTCGGGATAATACTTTACATAAAATTTTGCATACAGAGGTGCCTGGGTGGCTCAGTCAGTTAAATGTCTGACTCTTGGTTTCAGCTCAGGTCATGATCTCATGTCTATGAGATTGGCCCCACTTTGGGCTCCATGATCAGTGCAAAGTCTGCTTCAGATTCTCTCTCCCTCTCCCTTTGCTTCTCCCTCTGCTCATGCATGCTCTCTCTCTCTTAAATAAATAAATAAATAAATAAATAATAAAATCTTTAAAAAAATTTTTTTTGCATACAATGATGGCCAACAGACACATGAAAAGATGCTCAATATCACTAATAATCAGGGAAATGCAAACCAAAACCATAAGGAGATAATCACTTTACACCTATCAGAATGGCTAGAATCAAAAGGACAAGAAATAACAAGTGTTGGTGAGGATGTTGGTGGGAATGTAAACTGGTGCAGCCACTGTAGAAAACAGCATGGAGTTTCCTCAAAAAAATAAAAATAGAAATACCATATGATCCAGTAATTCCACTACTGGGTATTTGCCCAAAGAAAAGGAAAACACTAATTCAAAAAGATACATGCACCCCTATGTTTATTGCAGCATTATTTACAATAGCCAAGATATAGAAGCAACCTAAGTGTCCACTGATAGATGAGTGAGATGAATGGATAAGAAAGATGTGATAGATACATAGATAGATAAATAGATAGATAGATAGATAATGGAATATTACACAGCCATAAATAATGAGATCTTGACATTTGTGACAACATGGCTGGGTATTATGCTAAATGAAGTAAGTCAGACTAAGAAAGGCAAATACCAATGATTTCACTCAGATGTGGAATCTAAAAAAACAAAATAAATTAATAAACAAATAAAAAACAGAATCAGACTCACAAATATAGAGAACGAACTGATGGTTGCCAGAGGGGAGGGTGGTGGAGGGTTGGGCAAAATGGGTAACGTGGGGTGGGAAATATTGGTTTCCAGTTATGGAATGAATAAGTCATTGGAATGAAAGGAATAGTATAAGGAATACAGTCAATGATACTGTAATAGCATTTTATGGTGACAAATGGTAGCTACACTTGTGGTGTGCATAGCATAACATATAGAGAAGTTGAATCATTATGTTCTACACCTGAAACTAATACAACATTGTGTGTCAACTGTATTCAAATAAAAAAATTAAAAATTATATAGAGTGATGTATACACTAAATGCTATAGTATGGACATTTTCATTCCATTGAAACTTTTTAGTAAATATTATTTTTACTAGTTATGTAATACACAAGCAGATGAATGTCCCATCACATATTTAATCATTGTTGTTATGTTGAACATTAGCAATTCTTTTTTAACAATCTTTTTTTTTATTTTTCACTTTTATAACTGAGTTTTGTAAGCTTGTGCAAACAATATTTTTCTAAATCTCTGGCTATCTCCTTGGGTTTTATTTTAGAATGTTTACTAAACCAAATATTCTCAAAGATTTTGATACATATTTCCCAATATATTGTCATAAATGCACTTAAGCAAGACTATCTATAAATTATCAGTTTCTTTGCCTGTTTACCATCATTCATTTTTTAATTATTTGTCCATTATTTTTTTTTACAAAAGTAATGTATGCATGAAAAAGTCCAAAAGAGAGGTAAGAGAAAACATCCATTATCTCTACCTCCAGAAATAACATTATCAGTTAACAAGATGCATAGTTCTTCCTATCCTGAAGAGTCACTAAACATAAAGAACATCTTTTCATGTAAAAAATGTCATTTGATTTTATTTTATAAGTACATAATAATTTATCACATGAATGTCATTATTCAATATATTATGGGGCATTTAATTCCAAATTTGTGCTATTCTATAAATGTGCAAAACAGACATCCTTGTATATGTATACAAACATTAGACTACATTTGAATAGCAGAATTATTAGATTAACAATTATTAACCTCTTGAAATATTTTGATAATTATAGCTAAAGTGTCTTTCAAAAAGTTTACATCAATTTGTGCCTAAATAGCAATACATGAAAGCTTTGTTTTTGCCTGTAAGTTGCCTATTTAATAGGCAAAAGTACTATTTTGTTGATTATGTAAGTTGTTATGCTTTGATTCGTTGTGTTGAATAAATTTTTCTTTCACTGATACTATATTTCATGATATATAGAAGCTAAGTCTCAAGAATCTGATTTTTTCAGTTTCCTTAGACATTTCCTGTGCACACAGAACTTGAAAAATTCTCCCTCAGGGATTTTTTAGGGTTCATCCCAGGGCAGATTTTTACTTTTTTTTTTTTTTAGATGAAATGCTTTCTTGACTCAAAAGATCAATGGCTTTGATATAAATCCTTAAATTAGTGACCACATTTAGCTCTTAATTTTGCATTTGAATTTAGAACATCCAATAGAGTTGCTTCCTCAATAAAACTTGTTTGTTTTTGTTATCACCTTCAGTTTTGTTTTCCTGTTGCATTCCTAGGGATAAAGATGTTCTGCCAGCAAAAGTATAAAAAGACTTGAAATTAAGCAAATCACTTAAAATGTGTCTATGGATTATTAAAAGGCAGTTTGAAGTGTGCTCTATTTTACTTAGTACATGTAAAGTTTATGTAAAGGCCTGATAGGATAGTACCCAGAAAGACACTGGAGACTGAGACAGACTAATATGCTAGAGAAAGGTAACATTTGGAATGAATCTGGGGTTCCATACAAGTTGGAGTAATTGTTTTTCTGATAGTTTCTTGTTACTTAGAAGTAAATTTTAAAACTACACTTTCTGAGTAACTATGAAGTCAGGATTAGAGGCCAGTACATGAAAAGAAATGAAAATTGGCAAAAGTGCCATTCCATGCTGCTGAGTCAGAAGCAGGTGTCAATACGTCGTCCACTCTGGAGCCTGCAGAGACCAGAAGGAAATTTAATTATATCCTATCAACCTAATAGCTTTTATTCTCTCATAGCATTTGTTGTCATAAATGTCACATGCCAGCCAATTTAGCACTGTAGAAATATCCCAAGAGCTGATGAAAGAGAGGGGCTAAACCTCAGTTTTTAAGACAGAGCTAGGTATTTGGACACGGTAACCTGTAAGAGATGTATGGAGAGCTGTCACTTGGCCCAATTCCATGGGGGAGAGAAAAGCGTTAGAATCAAAGGGCTCTTGTTACTCTTTGTGAAATGAGTTAGTCATTTCAAGCCAATTCCTCATGGACAGATGTCCAGACAACTGTTGCTGTGGTTACTGTTAACAGTTTTTTTGGGAAGTGACTCAAATCTATATGCCTATATGTAGGATATAATCATTGTATCAGAATGTACTGAACACAGAATCGTGCGAGTAAACTTAGTAATGCTATATAACAGTGCTATAGCATGTTGAGACTTAGAGATGACCCTTGGTCTCAATGTATTTGGACCAATGGAAACAACTACAGATTTTAGAAATTATTAGGAAGTCAAAGAAAGCTTTGAATCTATTTCTGGCACCAATGCATTTTAAGTCTCCAGGAAAATGTATATCTTATTTTTAAAAAAAGCATAAAAATAGATTTGGCAACTTTCCTTGGCAGTGTGTTCCAGAATATTAAAAACTAGGTTAAGAAAATATTTTTAAGTTTATTCAAGATTCTTTCTGTATAGCATAGGATATTTTTGTTTTCTTTTCTTCTTCTAGTTCTAGGGAAAATAGCTGTAAACATATGTAGGCTAACATTAAATAACTCATCTTTTTTCTCTAAAAATCCTATCTTTAGATAATTCATCAGTTTTAATTTGTGATTATTCGGATTAATAAACAGAGCCCAGCTCGTTATAATGCTATGTCAGGAAATAACCACTTGTTTTAGTGTTGTTTTTGCTGTAGGCTGCTGTGCTATTGAAGAAAATTAACTTGCATGGGCATATAAGAGAAGCATCTAAACATGATTTATTATATAGAAATTAGTGATTAGATTTATACATTTTAAATACTGATGACAAAATTATTTAGGCCATTTAGCTCAATTGGTGGTGCAGGTTGAAGGTTATATAGGCATCTGTATCCTCTTTGTCACTTTTCTTTAAGCCTTAAATTATTCCAAACCAAGTTTAATTAAAAAGTAATGTGGGAATCTGTTTTAGTAATTACTTACAGATTTGTTGAGGACTACATCTAAAAAGAATTTTAAAGATGATAATCATGGTTTTAAGGAGATGATGATCAATAATAATTATGGCAAAAATGATGATAAATAGCATTAAGAAACACTTTTTTAAAAAATGTTTTATCCTGGGGCACCTGGGTGGCTCGGTTGGTTAAACATCCAACTCTTGATCTCAGCTCGGATCTTGATCTCTGGGTTGTGAGTTCAAGCCCCATACTGGGTTCCACGCTGGGTGTGGAGCCTACTTTAATGATGAAAGGCCTTAATGTGAGACAGGAAACCATTAAAATCCTAGGGGGGGACACAAGCAGAAACCTCTTTGACCTCAGCCATAGAAAGTTATTACTAGGCATGTCACCACAGGTAAAGGAAACAAAAGCAAAAATGAACTGTTGGGACTTCATCAAGATAAAAAGCTTCCACACAGCAAACTCAACAGTCAACAAAACTAAAAGGCAGCTTATGGAATGGAAGAAGATGTTTCCAAACAACATATCTGATAAAGGGTTAGTATCCAAATCTATAAAGAACTTATCAAACTCAACACCCAAAAAACAAATAACCCAGTTAAGAAATGAGCAGAAGACATGAATGGACACTTTTCCAAAAAAGAGATCCAGATTGCAAACATACACTGGAAAAGGTGCTAAACATCATTCACTATCAGGGAAATATGAGTCAAAACCATGACGAGATACCATCTCACACCTGTGAAGATGGCTAAAATTAACAACACAAGAAGCAGGTGTTGGTGAGGATGTGGAGAAAGGGGAACCCTCTTGCACTGTTGGAGGGAATGAAAACTGGTACAGCCACTCTGGAGAACAGTATGGAGGTTCCTCAAAAAGTTAAAAATAGAACTACCCTACGATCCAGCAGTTACACTACTAGATATTTACCCAAAGGATACAAGAATACAGATTTGAAGGGGTACATGCACTTTGATGTTATAGCATATTATCAACAATAGCCAAACTATGGAGACAGCCCAAATGTCCATTGACTGATGAATGGATAAAGAAGATAAAGAAGATGTGGTGTGTATATATATATATATATATAAATAATGCCCTTTTTTTATTTCAGTAACTACTGTATTACTGAAGGACACCAGCAAGTTGATAGCTGACTTGCTGCTTTCTTAGTGATTAACATAATCTTCAACCCAAGTCTAAATTTTTATGGAATTTTGAGAAATTAAATATATTAAGGGAAACTCTCACTGGATACATGTGAATGCCTGATTTGACTTAATTAATAAAGTACTAGTGAAAGAAATGTGCTTTATCATGCATATTACAATTATGCAAAGGATAGCAGGAATTTATTTTTCAATGACTGAGTGAAGAGAAGTAAAACACTGAATAATGAAAGTTAAAAAAATATAAACTGCAGAGTAATTTTAGTTCCTGCTGAATAATGCCATTCTGTATTAAGGAGAAATATTGTAAATGTAAACATGGTTTCGCAGTGTTTATGTTGGGTTGTTTAAAACAAAGCAATACATAATCCTTCAGTCCTACTGCTGTCTGCTTAGTTTCAGGCATAAAAACACTCTCTAAACCAGTAGCTTTCAAACTTGTCTCAGTCTCAGAATGCTTCCATCAAAAGCTCAATAGAAATGTGGAGTGTCCCTGGTTAATTCAGCATGATATTCTAGAACTGGGTCTCTACCTTTCTCTTCTCTCAGGAGTACTTGAATGAGGGCACTACTTGAGTAGAGTTTGGAGTATATTTTGAAAGCCTCTGTTAAAACAGTTGAGATATAGACCCTGGTTGTATGCTTGGATAGAATGAGAAAGCAAAGAAGGCTTTATTGATTCTTTTACAATAGAGCCTTAGTGATTTTCTCTTGAATCAGTTAAGAAGCTTTCCACTGCAAAATATATAATGTCCAAACAAAAATGATTTAAGCTAAAAGAAAAATTTTTGTCTCACATAGTTAATAGGTCTCAAGATAGGACTGGCTCCAAAGCCTTAGACATAGGTTTTAATTGCAACATCAAGGACCTGTATTTTTCCATCTCTCAACTCTGCTTTTGGCTGTGTACCTCTATTCTCAGTGACCAAGGAACGGATGGCCTACAATGTAGTCATAGAATGACTATAGCTCCTCCGAAGTTAGTGTTTTCTCAGCTTTAGTCCATGAATAAGAACACAAGTATCATTCTAAAGATTTCGGTAAGATGATTCATTGTGCCTTATTGTATCTATCTGGGTCATGAACCCAGTGCCCTGGTTGAATGATGCATTAACTTACTTGGACATAGGTCACAGGCTCTACCTTTGATCCAGATGAAAGCTGCACTTTTACCCATGGGAGCTGAGTTTGAGGGTAAGCGTGTTTCCCAGAGACAATCTGAGTAGAGTTAACAGAAGTTTGAGGAATGGACATGAGAAACCAAAAAATAGCAAGTGCTTACTACTTTTCCTAAAATTGATGTAGTTTGTTCATTAACCCATTTCCTAACAAAGCTGTTCTGAGTTTCTACTGTGCTAGTTCTATGTTATTTCCTGTCTAAGTGTTGTCTGTAGCTTAATAGAGCCCACTGTAGCACACAAATACATAAAAATCTGTATTACTCTATCTAACTGTCTGGAAATTATTCACTATGTGCCTTTTTAATAGAATGTATGCATTCACTAAATATTTGAAGTTGAAAAAAGTCCTCACCACCATCCCCCATTTCCACACATTTCAGTGTTACTGGCAGAAGGCTGCAAATGACTTTGGGTTTTTTAATCAGATTCAGTAAGAAATAGAGGAAGAAAAATTGTACGTTCCATGTGTTGAGCATTAGATTAGGTATAAATTCTGACCAAATATCTGCTGCCTGAAAGAAACCTCTGAGGAATTACACAAACCTTCTTCTTGCTTAATTCTCAAACATGAAAAGGACGTGATGATGAATAACTTTTGTATAAATAACATATAAATCATAAGATGTAACAATTCTATTCTGAGTAAAATAATAAATATAACTTTATGAAACAAGGTAATATGAAGCATAGATTATATGATAGATTGATAGAAAATTAAATGTGAATTTCAATGGCATGTTACATTAAAAAGTCAGTGCTATTTCAAAAACAAATGAACATATGGTTCTCTTCAGAATGATACCTACTATCATTACTAAGCTCAATTTTTACTATCTATGAAGGAAAATAAGTAATTAACAAGAAGGGAATTTATAGAAAAGTTTAAATGATAAAAACAATGGAATAATTGTCATAAGATTTGCACACACTAACATGCAAAATTTTAAAGTTTCATGCACAATTTACCTAAAAAGATGAAAAACATATTATGTGATCTCATATGCAATAAGCAAGCCTAAATATGAATCCCTTCATAATGTCTTTATCTGAAAATAATTTTATAACCTCTTCCTAATGGGAGCAAAATGGTTAAACAAGAGCACTTTAAATGGTTCATCAAGAATGAATTGGAATAATAATCAGAAATATCATAGAAAATCACAAAAAGTACAAGATGCATATATAAGTAGTAGGCCCTGTTGTGTTTTCTCTTTCCAAGCACACCGGAGCAAGCTATAAAATGTGATGTATTGCCATGGCATGCTGCCAGGTCACAGGCTGCTTAGAGGAGGGAGGCATTGTTGCAAAGATAGACATGTCATGGGTAGATAATACATACATGAGAACAAATATTTAGCACAGGGTGGAGTCCGAATAGCCTTCTTAACTTGAGAGGAAATTACAGCAATAAAAGTATACCTTTTAGGTCTCAGAATATGACATCTGGACTTTTTGTGGTTACAGTGTGACTGAAAGTTCTCTATAGATGATATAGATATCTAGCCCAGTAAGGTGTGATACAGAGTCTTCCAAACCTTGACTGCATAAAGGGAAGTTCCAAGGTACCTGGGTGGCTCAATCGGTTAAGCGTCTGCCTTTGGCTCAGGTCATGATCCCAGGGTCCTGGGATTGAGCCCTGCATCAGGGCTGCCAGCTCAGTGGGGAGTCTGCTTCTCCCTCTCCCTCTGCCCTTGCCCCTGCTCATGCTCTCTCTCTCAAATAAATAAAATCTCTTAAAAAACAAAATAAAGGGAAGTTCCATACATGCATTTACCTTGTCTGCTGCATACTTCATGGTTTTTGCATTCTGTTGACTACCAGGGCATAAGGACTATCAGTCCTTGCTTCCACACATTGTTCTGATCATAGAACAGACTCTCACAGCTCCTGACCTCTCTCCTTCCAATTTCTCTTTCTTCTCCCTCCTTTGGCTCTGCACATTTATAAATTGAAACTGTTAGAATTGTAACCAGGTGAGGTATGGATGTCTTGAATCCCTACTATGAAGAAATTGTCATTCAATTTGTATTTGTTTAGTCTAAAAACAAGGTGGCACAGAGAGGACAAAGATTAACAAACAGGATGAAGAATGTAGAATTGTTTACAAGTTGAATCAACACAGAAGCCAATTCTTTAACATCATATAAGAGCTTCTCTATTTCCAACAGAAATTGTTGAAAAGTAATCGACCAAGTACCCTGTCCCACTAACTAGGGATAGATGATTGGAAGAAAGAACACAGGGTTAAGGTGTGGTTTTTTGTGGAATGACATGGGTTAGAAATTATATGGACATTTCTCATTCAAGACAGATAGTACTATTGAAACCTAGACAGTGGGCAGAGCAAGGAACCAATAAGAAATTAAAATCAAAACCAAACTAAACCAAACCAAAACAAAACAAAAAACCCAAAAACCCTGAGCCACAAGTCCAGAAGGTCTGCCAATGGAAGAAGCTCATACAAACTAAATATAATCCAAGGTAACTTTGTATAAATTATATTCATTCATGGACACATAGGCTAATAGCTAAAGTAATAGGGCATCCCAGTTTTTACCTGAACAGCTAGCTAAAGGCGATCCAAATTAGAATGAATTGGATACTTTTCAAAATTATCTTTACTCTCACCCTACATTGTCTTTTATCCCTGCAGTAGATCCAAAGGCTTTTCTCTAGCCTATCCGTCCCTAAACACTGTGCCCTCTTCCGCCTCTTCAGCCAGCAAGGCTTTTCTCTTTTCTTCCTGCCTTTCTTTATGATTATTTTTACTATGTAGTTTGACAGACTCCCTGCTTCTATTTTTTTTCTTTTTGCTTCATATACTACCCATATTCTTCTCAAATAGTTGTTCCAGAAAAGCCAGCAGTGTGATTGTTGTATTTATTATTATTATTAATCTCTTTCCCACTATCTCTCCTCTGCTTCATCAGGTTTTTATTCTGTGTCATAAAAACCCCAAACTGGACTCATGTAGGTTATATGTTCTTAGAGTACTACAAAAGATAAGCTACTGTGCAGACCAAATTATTTTAGGGAGCCGGTGGTCAGAAGAGAAGTTTCCTCCACATATCCTGCCATTCTGATGTGATAACAAATTCATAAAGGCTAAAACTTAGAACTAGGGAAACAGGCACAAACTAAAGAGGAAAGTGAACACATAGGAAACATCTGCCTGGAAGGCAGATACTTCTGATTATTTCTTTTAAGAGCCAATTTATGTTTGGGGAAGTGAGGCACAAAACTGATTGATTCCAAAAAGTCAGAGACAGACTGGATATACTACCTGCACGTTTCAAAGCAGCATATCCTGAAGTGTAGCCCACAAACTACCAAGACCATGAAACATTATGGGGGGAGAAGAGGTTTAGTGGTCAATTTCGAGAAACATGTTTGTCTTTTGGTTACTCACAAGGCATAATTGCATTTTAAATTTCCTTTGAATTTTGCTGAAATAAGAAAATCTGATTACTTTTGTTTATGTAAGTGCTTCTCAAGCTCATTAGGTCGAGATTCTATTTCCTTGTAGGGTGCTTTTCTGTCAAACACAGTGAATTGGGTTGCTTTTCTAAAGGGAAATAAGTGCATATGCAAAGAGATACCTGACTGATTTGAAAAACAATACGCTGATGTCTGAGCTCACTGGTGAGCTGTGTTATAGCTTTGGAAAAATATCAATTCATTGCTCCAGTTCAGCCCCACTTGCTATCAAGTGATTTAATTACTGCAAACTAAATTATAATCCTCTTCTTTTGATGCAGAATTGTTTCTAGCCTGACCTTTAATGACTCTCCAAACAATAATGTTTGGCAAAAAGAAATGTTGTCAGTCAGGCAGAACCATAAACATCTGTGTTTATTTAGAGTACACTTTCCTATTTAATTAAATATATAGATATCCAGAAAAATTCCATGTTACTGGAAATTCCACTGGAAAAATGTTAAATCTTCCAGAAACAGTGTGTGCCATCTGAAAAAGTCAGTGTCTCTCTCTCATCATTAGAAGGTTGATTTTCGGGGCGCCTGGGTGGCTCAGTCGTTAGGCGTCTGCCTTCGGCTCGGGTCCTGGTCCCAGGATCCTGGGATTGAGCCCCGCATCGGGCTCCCTGCTCTGCGGGAGGCCTGCTTCTCCCTCTCCCACTCCCCCTGCTGTGTTCCTGCTCTCGCTGTCTCTCTCTCTGTCAAATAAATAAATAAAATCTTTTAAAAAAAAAAAAAGAAGGTTGATTCTCTTGTGACTGTTTTTGAAATGCATGTATCTTAACTTTTCACCTTCCAAATGACTAAAACTGTTCTTTATTGTCAAGGGCATAAGGAAATAAATTTTACGTGTGGAAGTAGAGTTATGAAAAGAAGTTTTACAGAAGAGTAGGGTGTCAAAGTTTTTATGTTGTGCCAAACTCTGTCATCTTCAGTCTGTCTTGAAAAATACTTTTGCCTCATTTTATAACAAGATTGTGATAAAACAATGGCAATGTATTCTCAGTTGTTCAGTAGTCTAAAAATAGTTCATTGGCATGAATATTAGACATGATTAAACACTGCAGCATAATTATTTTGTCCTAGGCCACATAATATCCACTTGTCTTCTCTTGAAATCATTCCAAATCTTTTTTTATATCCCTAAAAATTTAAGAACTGAAATAGTGAAAATTTAAAAAAATGTAGAAATGCGTATGTACATATATATGCAAACAGTTCTCTGAAAAAAAATATGTGACTTTTCAAAATGATCTGATTATAAGTCAGGAGAACAGTTATTCCTACATTATATTAGTCTTTATGAGACAACATTGTATAATAAATAACAAAGAAAAGATAAACTATATTTTGTAATGTAGGAAAGACATTAGGGTTCAAAGCCAATGGCCAAGAAATAATTCTTGAGACACCTTTGGTGCAAAAAGGTAGTTTTATTAAAGCACAGGGACAGGACCCATGGGCAGAAAGAGCTGCAATGGGGTCATGAGGAGTGGAGCATTATATACTTTCAAGGTGGGAGGGGGTAGGGATAGCACAAGTCTCTAAGGAATTTTGGAAGCAAGGTTTCCAGGACCTTGAGGGGCTAGCTATTGTTGGGAAAAAGTCATTTATTACTGTCTAATAAAACCTGAGTCATGAGACCCTTCAGATGTATATCGGTGGGCCATATGCTTTGGGGATAATTGCCAACATGTACCTTGGGGGATAGAGATAAAGGAAGTTTTCGAAGGAATTTTTATATGTTAAAGTAGACTTACAGGATCCTGGAATTTGGGCTAAAATTGCCTTTTGCCCTTAGCAAAGTATTAACATCAAGATGCAGCTGAATCCCTAGAGGAATGTCACCCTGCCTCTTTCAAGGACTTCTGAATGGGCTGTAGGTAGTAAGGAAATTTAATAATTTTTCTTCTGCCTTTGTTTCCCACATCATCTTGGAAACATTGACTACATTCTTCATATTTCTCTTCCCAATAATACCATCAAATGGTTAAAATACCATGGAGTGGTAATAATTTAAATAGTTTTAATGATCATCAAATGGGTAGGATTGGAAAGGTAACATATCATAATCATTGTTAGGATTGTGTGTCTTGGCAATTCAACACTATTTCAGAGTAACTATCACAACTATACCTATAAGCAATATCAATGTCATCCTTATTGTACATATATATGTATTTATTGGTTTGTATAATATGTATGACCAACAGGAAAACCTTACTGAATATCAAATAGATTTCTACCATTATTTTCATTTTTTTCCTTTAAGACATGGCACTATATTATAAAAATTAATTAAATTGGAAAGAAAATTGTGAGATAGAATGATTTGTAATAAGATATTTTTTCCTGTTTCAATTGAGAAAAAATAGAGACGGCAGATCTTTGTTACATGAATTAACACTCATTTGATTTCATTAGTTAATCCCTCCAAAATAGGATGCAGATTTATGGTTCCATGGTGCAGGCAGACCTCTGTAGTGAATACTTTTTTCATTTATTTGTTTGTTTATATTTTATTTATTTATTTGAGAGAGAGAGAGAGAGAGTGAGAGAAAACACGAGCAGGGAGGAGAGGGAGAAGCATGTTCCCTGTGAGCAGGGAGCTCGACTGGGGGCTCAATCCCAGGACCCTGAAATCACCACCTGAGCGAAAGGCAGACCCTTAACTGACTGAGCCACCCAGGCGCCCCTGTAGTGAATAGTTTTAATGGGAGTGCTTCTCTTTCATGTCTGGGGTATGTCATTGTCAATGGATTTTGATTGACTTTACTGAATTTCCACTTGTGAAATTTAATAATTCAAAAATAATCATGAAACATAAGGGGCACAGGAGATAGAATGTAGTTTTTAAAAAATTTCACTGTCTCCGGTGTTAGATCTTATGTTCACCCTTATGAAATATTGCAAGAGAAGACAGCTCAGAAAGATCCCTATAGTAGCATCAGAGGCCGTTTCTGTAAGCAATTAAGCACTTCTATCTGCCAAAGATGGGTAATAAGCTGAAACAGTAGCTGAACAAATTAGTCCTCTACTAGGCTTATCCTGCTACACTCAAATGATTACATATTTCTTGTGTCTGGCAGCCCCAGCTGAGTCTGGAGTCATAATATTACTTGTTACTCTGGCTCGAAGTTTCTCATCTTCACCTTATCCAGTAGCATTGCCACTCTTCAAGTGAGTGCACCTGAGGTAACCTTGCTCTTCTAGGTGGTTTTTATTAGACCCTGCTAGGTTCCAAATCTCCCTCTCAGCTAAGTTTTCTTGATCTTCACCTCTGGGTTAGGCCAGTTCCAATTCCCAGGACCAATAATAAATTCAGGAAGGAAAATTAAGCAACTTATTAAGGGACTCTGTATAAACAATCTCTTCCTGCCCTGACATACCGCACTAAAAAAAAGCCCCAGTGTCATGGCATACATTATAGTCCACCTTTGGAACTGGCTTTGAGACCTGTGTCAGTCTCATTCTTGGTTCCCCACCTATTACTTTGATCATATTAGGTCCACATCTCTGCCTTACCTTTCTTACTTACTCCAAGGCCAGGCACTGAAGTCTCATCTTGATGGTGAAGCCCCTGTGATATTCTGACAGGCTGACCTGCTGCTGAGTTGCCTACCTGGATTTCAGGTTGTTGGTTTTTTGTACAGACTTTGCTCTTGTGTTTTACTGATGTGTTAGAATAGACTCTCTCCCTTGAATTTAGGGACCTCCCCCAAGATGTGATATGACTATATCTGCTAGATACTATCTACTACCTGCTAGATTTCACTTCTGCCAGAATGTGATTCTGTGTGTAAATCCTCAGATCCTTCTCTACTCAGTTAATGCATAGAGTTCCAGATTTTGTTGATGTTGGTATTGACTGACTGGGGTTAGGACACGAAGAGCTCTATTACCCAGTTCAAAGCAGAGCATATAAAACTTAGAACTGGTTAAATGAAAATCACCAAACCATAATGCTTTCCTTCACATTTTAGTACAATTAGCACAATTGGTGATTGAAGTTTTATTATACAACCACAAACACCAGCTGCTTTCCTGTCAGAAACCAACCAAATATGCCAAGACAAGATTGGAATTTGGGCTTTGCCATGACCAGAGAATTAAGTAATTGGAAAGGACCAAGGTCCAGCTGGTCTATTCACCTGCACACTTAGATATCAATTCTGAAATCACTACATCCAATCTGTTTTTAAAGTTTACAAGGACAGAAGTGCCATGAAGTTGGTAGTATATTTGAGAGAAAGTAATTATACTCAAAGTTAAAAATTCAGCTTCATATAGCAATGGTTCCTTTATTTCTGAAATGTTTACTGATTTAGTGTTTCATTTTCTGTGGACATAAAATGTACCTTCCTTGTTGTCAGTCTTGAATACTTAGTCATCACTATGATTTCTTCTCTTCTAGAGATTACAACTTTGACCTTTTCTATTGTGATCTTTTTCCCTGATTTTTTATATAAATATTCTTTTTTTTTTTCCTTAAAAGCCAACATTGATGTGAAGGAGTAACAGCACCTGAGGAAATTAGGTACTCTGCTTCCCCATTCCAGTCTGCCCAATAGCAAGGATCATGTCAAACTAGAATAGATCTTGCTTTCCTCCAATTAACTTCTAAGAAAAATAAGACAGTGAGAAACTGAATATACGCTTTTTACAAAGCTAATGCTATGATTTTTAAACTTGAAATAAAAGGTGCCTGGGTGGCTGAGTTGGTTAAGCGTCTGCCTTCAGCTCAGGTCATGATCCCAGGCGCCTGGGATTGAGTCCTGCGTTGGACTCCCTGCAGAGCAGGGAGTCTATGTCTCCTTCTGTCCTTCTCCCCCTCGTTCTCACTCTCTCTCTCTCTCAAATAAATAAAATCTTAAAAAAAAATAAACTTAAAGAAATAAAAAAAAAATTGTTCAAGCTAGCATAGGAGACAATAAACCCCAAATAAAGAGTAAGTTAAAACTATAGCAGTGATATTCACTAAAGTCAACTTATAAACAAGTGAAATTAGAAATTGCAACTTACACCCTCAAAATCATTGAAAATTAATGCCAGTGGGAAAGAGCCTATGAAGATATTTGGCTTTTAACATTAATACTAAAGACATCATTTTGCTGTTGCAGTTGTGGAGAAAAAAAGCCTAAAGACATTTCAGAAGGTCTTATTCCTTAAAGTGCTACTTGGAAACAGCACTTGGGAGCTAAATAAATCATCACCACAATAAACTAATTTTCTTGGTTGAGCATCCACCCAGACTGCTGAGGCAAAAGTCAGTCACTTGTGCTGTTGCTGTTGCCATCTGTTTCACTATTTCTCAAAGCAGGAATGATGGTTGATTAATGTGCACTATGCAAATTCATCCACTTTACAAGTAGTGACCTACAATTACTCATGCAAAACTATCTGATGAAGCAGTGAGGCAGTCGATCAATGCCAATAAAGCACCATTAACGATTTTGGCTAGCCTAATGTTACAGAATAGGCAATATGTTTTCAGCTACAAGGGCTATATTAGTCAAGTAGAACTACTCAATTATAAATAGTTGAATTATGTTCTTTAAAGACGTTTTTCTGACTTTTGATATAGAATTCCTGATGCAAGAAACATGTATAGCCCTTTTAGAAATTAACCAAGTGATTGGCAATTACTAGACAAAGTTTTTCTATTTTCTTTTTCTGTTAACTTCTTGAATTTTTCCCAGAAAATTTATAGTTCTCTATGTATTTACGGGTTAAAATCCAGACTCTGGAAGAAAATTTGGAATTTCATTTATACAGCTTACTAGCTCTGTAACCTTAGGCAAATTATTCATCCTCTCCATGCCTTGGTTATCTCATCTATAAAATGAGAATGATAATTGTACTCTCTACATGATGGGTTTGTTGTGAAAGTTAACTTACCCATAAACAGCCCAGAAAAAAATAATGTACGTGTATGGTTGTGTGTGGGTGTATATATTGTATGTGAGAGAGCAAATGATAAATGTGCTAAAAAGTCAACAATAAACAAATCTGTGTATAGGGTGTGAGTATTCTCTGTACTGCCTTTTATTTTGAAACTTATCCATAAATTTGAAATTACTTCCAAATAAAATATGAAGAGCTATTTAATAAGAGTTAATTATTTTCTAAATCACCTTCACTTAAATAATATTATTTTTTAAGATTTTATTTATTTATTTGTTAGAGAGAGAGAGAGCATGTGCAAGAGCACATGAGCACAAGCAGGGGGAGTGGGAGAGGGAGAGGGAGAAGCAGACTCCCGCTGAGCAGGAAGCCCAATGCGAGAATTGATCCCAGGACCCTAGGATCATGACCTGAGCTGACGGCAAATGCTTAACCAACTGAGCCACCCAGGCGTCCCTAAATAATACTATTTTTAAAAGATGATATTAGTCATTATTTGTATTCTGTTTTTTATTTAATTAATTATGAATATTTTCAAAGAAAAATGACATTTTAGAAAATTATTTTTAAATATTTTAAAGTTTAAGTTAATGTGTACATTTTATTTAAAAAACTATATTGTGTACAATTGAAGTGCAACCACAGTTAATTCTTAATCCTTTATATATACTGTCAGAAGAACAAAAATCAATGAAAATCCTGATTATTACTATATAAGTAATGACTTTGCTGAAATGAGGGCAAAAAAATAAGTTTTATGGCATCACTGTGAATTGTACATGCCTTTATTACTTATCCAGACATCACTAGCCATTCAAGAGAAACCCAGACACATAGAACCATATGTAAACTTGATCATCTTTGAAATCTTCCAACTTTCAGTCATCTTAAAACTATAGCTTTATTCACACTTTCATTTTGTCATAATATGGATATTTTTGAAGATTGGAGGGTAAAAAATATTTTTATGTAACTTTTCTTAGCTTGAATTGAAACTTTTAAGAATTTAATCATATATAATATGTAGGCATCCTTTAGTACTCTTATACCCAGGCTATAGAACTGTAATGGATACTAATGATTATGGCTCTATTTATGTAAATTATAAAAGAAAAATAAAAAGCACACAGAAGAAAACCAGATAATAGAAACCACTACTAAAAACATAAAAAAGGGTCAAGAATGCATACACCCTGATAAAAGAGGGTTTGTGGGGAATTCTGAGATACAGAATGAGGAATGTAGATGAAAGGACTCCTTTTCAGCAAAAATTTTATTTTTCATGAACAGACTGTATTCATACATTATTTATGTACACTTAATTTTAGAAAAGCCTGCCATCATTTTATCTTCTAAGTTCTGTTGCCAAGCAAATAATCATAGATCTTTTCTTATATACACATGTGGTGTAAATGGCATTTTAAACTCTAGTGGAAACATTGCATTCACCTCTCTTACTTGTTATCTAATTATTTGAGGATGATTATTCTAACTTGTCAAAGTGATTTTGAGTATTCTTTCTGTCATTTCATGCTCTCCCAGTTTGCACCGTTGAGTTTGATATGACTTGTCATCCATTTACTGTCTTGTGCCAAAAAAGCTTTTGAGTAAAATGGGTTCACCAGTAAGAACCCCCATTTATTTATTTGAACCACTGATTTTAAAAGTCTTAAATATGACTAGACCAAGATACAAAGATCTACCATAAACTGGTGTGTCTAACATCCCTCTAGATACATCCATAAATTAGTCTTCTTTTGGTATGATTCTGGAATAGCTACCAATCAAACTGATAAAACCATTGATCTGATCGACTAGATCAATGTCCCAAGATATGTTATCAAATACTTTGCCAAATGTTTGACTAAAATCAAATACCTTCATGGTCTATTTGTCTAACAACCTGTGATATAGATAAAGAAGCCCATCTGAAATAAGCATGTTCTGTGAATGCTCATCAACCCTTGATCATCACCACTTCTGATAAATGCTCAGAAAGCATCTATTTAATCCACTCGAAAATTTGGTTCATTTTGGGAGATACCAAATTCCTGGATCAGTAGTTTATGGGATTCATTATGTTCTTCTCTGAAAAAGCCTATAGATTTATTCTTTCCTTTTATTTGTTTTTCTAACCCCTTTTCTTTGTTCAAGTGTCTCAGGATTACTGGCAGAGATTCCATGTCCATGCCTGTAACTTGTTCTAGCCCAATGATGTGAATTACTTTTAATGCTGTTACACACTTTTCTCACATTCAAATATTTACTGTGATTCCCATGCTCTTGGCATTATCCTGGCAACATTTCTACAGATATTACCTAACAACAATGATTTAAGATGGGTGTTATCTTCCCTATTTTATAAATGAGGAATCTGCAATTAGAAACTTTATATGTTTCAAATTGCATACCTAATAAGTGGTACAGTCATGATTTAAAATGAGTGACAATAAAAAAGAGAGCCTTCCAGGGAAGATTGCGGGGTAGGACACTAAGTTCACCTCGTCCCATGGATACAACTAGATACAACTAGATACATCAGTGTAAATAACCAAGAAAAGGACCCAAAGATTGGCAGAAGGACTCTCCATAGCTAAATGTAGAAAAGAGGCCACATCAAAGAGGGTAGGAAGGGTGGAGAGGCAGTTGGGGGCTAAAAAGACACATAGGACTGTCTGTGGGAGGAAGGAATGCTGCAGGCACAGAGAGGGGGAAAAAAACAGACTTCACTCCAGGCACCCCAGGCATGGGGAACCCACATGAAAACCAGAGGGACATAATTTTTTGAGTTCTTATAATCAGCAGGCTTAACACCTAGAACTTTAAAAATCAGAGGGCTTGGCTCTGGGATTGCTGGGAGGGCAAGAGGAAACTAAGCCCTTGCCCTTAAAGAGATAGCACAAGAAACAGCCTTGCAAAGGTACAGGATAGAAGCAGCAATTTGAAAAATACCTGGGGCATCCTGGAGTGAGATTTGTTTACTAATCTCATAACATGTGCTAGAGGGGCAAAGATCTTTGGGAGACTTCTCCAGGAACATAAGAGATGGTGGGTGCCATTTCCCTCCCCTGCTCCCCAGTCTAGATAAATGGACACCTGTGGGAATCAGTGTGTGCCAACACTTGCTACCTGTCTTGCTAACAGCATGCCTCATCCTTGCATTCTCCTGCAGAAATGCCCCCCTTGCCAGGATCTAGGTCCCAGTCCCTTCCATAATAGACAGACAGACCTTGCTAACACCTTGCACCCTACCCTCACATTGTCCTGCAGACCTGCCCCTCCAATATGTCCTCGGCTGCAGCCCATGCAGAACAGTCCCACAAGCCTGGCAATGTATAAGCAGCCCTGACAGGGGCCAGGACTATTCCAAAGTACTCCTGCCCCAGGGAGAGGGGTATATAACCACACATACCAGTCTGACTTCAGCCCCACCAAAGTGCTGAGAGCAGACATCTGGTCTAAGTGCAGGCCCCACCCACCATGGAAAATTTCTCAGGGGACACTCTCCCGAGAAGAGAGTGCAAGGAGAGTGCCCAGCAGTTTGGTGTTACTGCATCTCAGGCAAATGCCTGGTCTGTCTCAACTCAAGCCCAAGGCAGCCCCAGAGTGGCCCACTAACAACACAGAGACCTAACTCTGACCACAATAGGCAAATAGAGCCATTACAGATGACTAGACTGAAGGCAAGTGTGGCACAGCCACAATAGTAGTGCACAAACAATACACATAGGAGACACCCCTGAAGCACCAGGTTCTGGTGAACGGGGACATTGCACTGCAGGGCTGTACAGGACTTCTTCGTAGGGTTACTACTTTCAAGAGCAGGAGATGTAACTGAATTTCCTAACACATAGAAACACAGTGAGTTAGACAAAATGAGAAGAATATGTCCCCAAAGAAAGAACAGGACAAAGATCACAGCAAGGAACCTAAACAAAACAGAGATTAGTAGTAAGCCTGATAGAGAATTTAAAGTAATGATCATAAAGATACTCACCTGGACTTGAGAAAAGAGTGGAGGACCTCAGTGAGACCTTTAGCAAAGAGAAAGAAAACATATAAGAGAATCAGAGATGAAGAACTCAATGACTGAAATTAAAAATACACTAGATGGAATAAATAGCAGACTAGAGGAAGCAGAAGAATAGATCAGCAATATGGAGGAAAGAGTAATGGAAAGCAATCAAGTTAGATAGGAGACAGAAAATAATAAAAAAAATGAAAATAGGGAACTCAGCGACATCATCAAGTATAATAACATTTGCAATATAGGGATCACATAAGGAGAGAGGAGGAGAAAATTTAGTTGAATAAATAATAGCTGAAAATGTCCCAAATCTGAGAAGGAAGCAGAAATCCAGATGCAGGAGGCACAGTGAGTGCTCAGTAAAAATCAACACAAGGAAGTAGACACCAAGGCACAAAGTAATGAAAATGGCAAAAAGTAGTGATAAAGAGAGAATTTTAAAAAATTAAAAATCTTTTAAAGAGAAAACAGTTGTATAAAAGTGAAACTCCATAAGGATATCAGCTGATTATTCAGCAGAAACTTTGCAGACCAGAAGAGAGTGGCATGATATATTCAAAATGCTGGAAAAAAAAGAAAATCTGCAACCAACAATACTCTATGCAGCAAAGCTATCATTCAGAACAGAAGGAGAGATAAACAGTTTCTCAGATAAAAGTTAAAGGAATTCATGACCACTAAACCAGCCCTATAAGAAATGTTAAAGAGGACTGTCTAAATTAAAAGGAAAGACCATAAGTGGGAATATGAATAGCAGGAAACACAAAAGCAGTAAAATTAAGTATATCTATAAAAATTCAGTGAAGAGATTCACAAAATGAAAAGGCATAAAGTAAGACACCATATACCTAAAACATGGGCGGGGGGAGGAGGAGAGGAGTAAAGAATGGATTCAAACTTAAGTGAGCATCAACTTAATATAGATTGCTATATGCATAAGATGTTACATATGAACCTAATGGTAACCACAAATCAGAACCCAGTAATAGACATACAGAAAATAAAGAGAAAGGAATCCAAGTATATCACTAAAGAAAGCCAGCCAACCATGAGAAAAGAAGGCAAAAGAAGAAAGGAACAGAGAACTACAAAAACAACCATAAAACAAGTAACAAAATGACTATAAATATGTACCTATCAATAATTACTTTGAACATATATGGAATAAACCCTCCAATCGAAAGACATAGGGTGGCAGAATGGATAAAAAAGCAAGACCCATATATATGCTGCCTATAAGAGACTCACTTCAGACCTAAAGACACATGCAGATTAAAAGTAAGAGATGGCAGCAAAGGAAACAGTCAACAAAACAAAGAGGCAACCCATAGAATGGGAGAAGATATTTGCAAATGACACTACAGATAAAGGGCTGGTATCCAAGATCTATAAAGCACTTCTCAAACTCAACACCCAAAAAACAAATAAGTCAAAAAAATGGGCAGAAGACATGAACAGACACTTCTCCAAAGAAGACATACAAATGGCTAACAGACACATGAAAAAATGTTCATCATCATTAGCCATCAGGGAGATTCCAATCAAAGCCACATTGAGATACCACCTTACACCACTTAGAATGGCAAAAACGGACACGGCACGAAACAACAAGTGTTGGAGAGGTTGTGGAGAAAGGGGAACCCTCTTACACTGTTGGTGGGAATGCAAGTTGGTACAGCCACTTTGGAAAACAGTGTGGAGGT